>NW_015150669.1:1055294-1087105 GCF_000732505.1 Cyprinodon variegatus
TATATATATATATATATACAGATCTATAATAAAGTGATAATATGCAATGTGCAAAAGAAAGCAAAAAAATAAATAAATACACTTCAAGTAATTAATAATATATACAATAATTTATACAATATTATAATAAGCAGATGACGATAGAGCCTTTTATAATCAATGTCTATTTACATCATAGGGTGAAAAAGTGCAGTAGAAAATGATACAAACAGTAGATGAATAAATAGAAAATAAATCAAGAAAATAATTTTGTGTTTGTTGACTAAAGTATTAGCTATAGTAATAGTAGCAAGTTATATTGTACAATGAGGTCATTTTTTTTTTTTTTTTACAGTGTCTTGTTGTATGATTATAATAAGGGGAACTACAGTCAAATGGTTGAAGGAGTTTATTTCATGTACACTACTTGGCACTAGGGTTCTGAGGGCCCAGACAACAATAGCTGGCCTTCAACCTGGTTTTCCTGTTTTTATAAACACTTGGAAGGTAAAGGCCACTGTTGGAGACACACTCTCGTTTTTAACACTCAAGAGTGCTCTGGTAGTAAGGCACCATCAGTTTGCAGCTGCCTTTCAGCGGAGACTCTGAAAAACAAAACAAATCCCAGATTCAGACTCAGGTGATGTAGTCAACTGCTAACCAGGAAGTATGGTGTTTAACGCGGAATCAGTTATCTTGTCTCTGCTTGTTACCTGGCCTCATATGAAGTTACCGTTGCTGAGTTGTTGTTTTTTTTGTTTGTTTTTTTCTTTTCTTCTTTTTTTTGTGTTTGCATTCAACAAAAAAGTCAGCATTTTGTTTTCCAACTATCTTCCTGAAATAGGTGGTTTAAATGTCAGCTCTTGGACCAGTTCTCAACCACGTGGTAGCAGCGTCATGCTGTGGATACGTTTGAATACCATCATGGTCATATAACATTTTAAAATACTTTCTTATCCCAGCAGGTGATGGCAGAGGCCAAACCATGGGGTCTAATCTCAGAGGTGGGGGATGAAGGTTTTCAAGAGAGTGTCATCGACATTATTGAAAAGCATTTCCACATCATCTGCCTTAAGGAATTTTTTAAAAACCCCATGCTGCATGGCCCTAAAATCCAGGCCCTGCTTATGTGGAACTGCAGCCCTGCAGCCGAGCCTTCCCTGCTGAGCTGTCTGCCTTCGCTGAAGGTGGTCGCCAATGGAGGTGTGGGTATAGATCACCTAGATGTGCCGTACCTTAACAGCCTCGGTGTGAAGGTGGCCAACACTCCCGGTGTGGTGAGCGACGCCACTGCAGATATGGCCATGGCTCTCCTTCTGGCTTCAGCACGGATGGTAGTGGAGGGTGAGACCAATTGGGATAAAACTGTGACATTATCTTAAATACCCTAACCCCTTAAAAATATTTTCACCGGTTACTATACTTGCTTCTTTATAGCTCACTTCAGTTCTAGAAGGATACTTAGATCATCAAGAGTTTTAAATATTGCTAATTCTTTTTTTATTGACTAGTTTTGGTTTTAACATCAGTCTATATAACAAAAAAATACATATTTATAATAAGATAATAAAAAAAAGAGACAATACAGTCAGATTGGTTAAAAGTTGATTGTATCGAGTTACTGACTTGCAAGACATCCTCCTCCTGGATGAGTTGGTGGCCACGATATTGGTTTGGATTTTGTGGTTGACTTCACAATCCCTAACAATGAGCACACATGCGGCGACAGTGGAGAGGAATAATTCCCCTTTAACAAGAAGGAAACCTCCAGCAAAACCAGGCTCACCATGACCGGCCTGCTGCTAAGGGCGACTTTGGGTTCAAGGAGATAGAGGCATACATACAAAATGAAGCTTATATAAAAAAGCTAACTGTTAACTAGCTTCACAGGTAGCCACATCCAGGAAATCCCCATGTCAGAGGGTGAAAGAGAGCACATACAGTTAGTCACAGTAAGATTTTGGATGGCAGCAGCACCGCAGATGTTTCAGTTCAGGATGGTGTCACAATCCGAGAGGAAACAGTCCAGATAGAGCTACTATTACACGATAAAGCTAAGGAAACATAAAATTATATGTGAAGCTAACAAATACTGCAGAATGGGAGAATAGAGATAGAGTAAAGCAGAATGAGCAAAATGGTTGCTAGGTCCTCCAGCAGCCTAAAGATACTGTATAGCAGCAAAAACTTAGTCGGATGGCCTAACTATTCTGAATCAGGTATGAGAAAGGTGGAGCTAAAGAGAAACACCTGTCCAGACTGATTAGTTTGACTAAATTGATTAGAAGCCCCAAATTTAACAGGGATTTGCCTCAATTGTATGTGGGTGTAAAATTCTGACCAAAACTTTCTGTTAGCCTCTCCTTAGTGCTTGTCTCCCTTGTCCTTTTAGGCCACCTAATATCAGTCGATCCTAAAACCACCCATGTGCCTCAAAGCCTTTTGGGAGTTGAGGTCACAGGGTCAACTTTAGGGATCATTGGAATGGGAAACATTGGATATAAAGTTGCTCAGAGAAGCAAAGGTTTCGACATGAGGATTCTTTACCACAACAGAAACAGAAGGTAAGTGTTTCAACTGAAATAACATGTCTCCCCAAGTAAGAGAGAGGGATCACGTGGTAAGATTCCTGTTTTTCTAGGAGTGTTGAAGATGAGCAGGCAGTTGGAGCTAGTTACTGTGAGAAACTTGATGACCTGTTGAAAGAGTCCGACTTCGTGGTGGTGGTGGTGAACCTGACCCCTGACACCACTGGTCTTATCAGCCATAGAGAGCTGTCACTCATGAAACCCACAGCAACACTCGTAAACGTCAGCAGAGGTATCAGGAAAGCTCTTTTTTTTCATTGAGTTTTATTCAAAAGCCCTTTTTTTATTAAATTATTAAATGTTTCAGGTCTGGTTGTGGATCAGGACGCTCTGGCCAAAGCTCTGAAGTCTGGAACCATCCGAGCTGCAGCCTTAGACGTGACTCACCCTGAACCTTTACCCAGGTATGCTCTCAGACACACCATCTTCTTTTGCTTACGCATAAGTGTTAATTTCTGTATTACAAACAGTTGATTAAAATGTGCAAATATTAACATCGAATCTCAATTTGTGCAGGGATCATCCTCTCCTCAGCCTTCCTAATGTGCTGATAACACCCCATATTGGGACAAACACTAATGCAACAATAAGAAAGATGGTGCAGCTGATGGTAGACAATGCTTTGGCAGGAGTGAAAGGCCTACCTCTTCCCAGTGAAGTCAAACCAAAATAAAGTTTTCTTCTGTCGACAAGGTCAAGAGCATTATTTTGTTTGTGCCTATTATTTACAACTTTCATACTTAAACATCAATTCTTGTAAAGTTTGAGCTACAACCACAACATGCTGTTAGTTTAAGCCTTGTTGTTTCCAGTTTTTCCATTTTATTTTTTTATTGTCATTACACTGTCACAATTACAGAACAATGAAATGCATTTAATCCATCCCCTTAGGGAGCAGTGGGCTGCCATTGTGTGACACCCGGGGAGCAGTGTGGGGGTTAAGGGTCTTTCCTCAGAGAGCCAGAGTGGTAATCTGTGGGATTGGGGCTCGAATTCAGAACCTCAGGATTCCAAGCTCCATACCCTAACCACCAGCCCATCACTACCCTAAAAAAACCAGGGAGAATAGCAGAGCAGATACAGTAATTTTGCTATATTTCCTTATAATTCAAAAGTTAATTTTTATTTTATATATATAAAAAACCTAATTGTAATGTTTTAATGCATAGCATTTTGCCTGCAATGTGAATTTAGTGTATCTACAATTATTGATATGGTGTTCCAAGTTTTGTTAGATTAAAACCATTGTTAAATATAACATTTCTTTCTTTGTGTCTTGTTTTTGTCACAGGACAAGGGATATAGCAGCATCTTAAAGTTTTTTTAATTATTTAAATAAAGCTTTATTTTTTATTTGGAAAACAAGTTAATTTAAAATGTTATCATTATGTAAGGTTTCAAAAAAGAACAGCAACAGCCACTTATGGGATGGAAAAATGTTGTGATTTTTATTTCTCTTTCTAACATTTAAATTTAGACTATAATGTAATGAATTGTTTTTAATTAAAAAACAAACAAAAAAATTACTCTATATACACCACTTAAGTCATAAATAAATTGTATCTGCACATGTAGAGTAACTGATGTTACTCATAACAAAGGCAAATCAATTTGTTTTAAGGAAAATTGTATTTTACAAAATGTCCATATAGAGCTTGAAACCACATGTCTGTTTAGATCTATTCACTCAGTTATGAAGCTTAATACCTTTGTTTCAATATGTTTGCATTTTTCTCCCAATAAAGTGGGTCACAGCAGTGGGGTAATTAAAAAGCTTAATTTGACATTATAAAATAAATGTTTATATTTCTGAAATAGTCAGTGTTCTTAATATGTCCCTGCTTCATAGATCTTCAAGAAAGAGCTCAGAGGAAGTTAAGTGTTAAGGGGACAGCTACTTTCGAGTATATTTAATAATATTGAGTCAGCATTGTTTCAATGTCATTTATATCATAAATTTCATAGTTTATAGATTTTAGCATTTTTGAATGGTAGAAAATCATATTTTAAACTCAAAATACAGCCCTTGCCCTTCATAACTGAGTGTGGGGACAAAAACTTTTGTGGTGGTTTGGGTTCTAAATAATGTATTAAAAAGCAAATACGATTAAGTTGATGAAACCAACTTGTTTGAAAGTACAAATAATATGTATTTTAAGAATAAAATATGAAAATAATTTTATCTTTTAATATTTCTGGATTTTTTTTATTTATGGAAGGGTTCATGGGTTCATAAACCTTGATAAAAATTTCCTAGATCCATCTGAAAAAGGTAACTCCAGAGCATGATTCAGCCACCTCCATGTTGTAATGTGGAAATGGTGCTTGGTGAATATCGCTTGGTTATGCATTGCATTCATTTCGTTTAGAATTCTTAAGGCTTGCTTTGACAGAAATTGTGTGTTGTTGTTTTTTTTTTTTTTTTTTATAACCAAACATATCAGTCTTAATGAATTGTAAACAAAACACAGAAGATTTTTATTACATTTTAATTTCCAGCAGCACTTGTTGGATTTTCTCAGTTTTAAGTGTTGCTGTTAATCTGTTTATTTGCAGCCCAGTTGATCTGCTTGCCTCTGTCAAATATGAAGGAACAATTGGTATAACTGACTTAGACAAACTTTATCATCAGTTTGTATAGTGGTTGTTCTGCTTTTTCTGCTTTATTCACGCTTCGTTTGCCTAGACGGCTGAAAAATGATGTGTGGATTCACCATTTGTAATGTTTTTTTGTTTTTCCTGGTAATTTATAATTAATACAATGGCGTATTAGGGCCATTTCTCTCCATTCAACGAGGGGGAAAAAAAATTATTAAAATTTAAAGTGGCATATTTACGAGAATAAACAGGCAAATTTACCAGTAAAAACACCAAAGTGTATGAAATTATAAACATGCAAATTTAGAAGGAAACAAGTAGTAAATGTACTATAATAAACAGGCACATATACAGGGAAAAAAACATGCAAATTGAGTTCATAAGGATGCTATTTTAAAATGGATAAAGTAGAAAACTTCCAAGAAAGAAACCTGCACATTGAGACGATGAAAATGCAAATTTAGAGGGGAAATGTAGCCAATTTACGCGAATAAATGTTTTCATTTTAGAGGAAAAAACGTGCATATCAACATGATTATGAACATGCAAATCTATTGGATCATTAACTGCTACTTTAAAAAAGTTCTTCTTCTTCTTCTAGAATGGAGTGTGGATTGGGATGCTATATATAAATGCTCCCACAAAATAAAAAATAAATAAAACAAAATTATAATAACTAACTTTAAAAACTTTAATTCTATTGTGAACACCAAACACAGCCTCTGGTTAAAAAAAAAAGAAAAGAAAAGAAAGAACCGGTTGATATTAAGCTTATTGGTCAACTGATAAAAAATAAAGAAGCAACACACTTTTTCGACGATAATTCAGCTGTTGTTGTTGAGAAAAGTTTTAATTTTGTTGCCTTTACTTCAGGCATTTGAAGGTCTCCCTCTACGTCATCATTAATCGACGGAGAGTTGGCTTCTAAAAGGACCATAACATCTAGCAGGCATGAAGCTTGAATTGAAACTTGCTCAGAAACAATAGTTTTTCTTCTTCAGCTACATTAAAAACCCATTGTTTCTGTTTAACTCTCAAATTTTGTGTGTTTTTCGACCAAGGACCGCCATGTTTATCTCTTCACAAAACTCCCCGGCTGCCTTCAAAGGTTTTACCCTCGTCATGGTGAGTTTGACCGCTTTAATCCTCTGCAGGGGCTTCTCATAACTTCAACATATGTTTGTATTGTTGAATCTAGATCCACAAGAAGAGGAAAGCTTTATTTCTTTATCTAGCCAATTAAAGTATAATTTGAAGTAATAACATACTTCTTGGCGGGGATAACAAAAGTGAAACCAGGTAAATATGTGGGCTAAAGCAGTAAGATAATACTATTATCCACAGTGAAGTGAGACTTGCATGGTCATATTCTAAAAGGAAACTAAGGAAAAAAAGAAGCTATTATTTAAAATTATATATGAAAACCAGATTAAAGTTTGTTGCAGATGTTGGGCTGATGAAAGTAAAATTTAACCTCAGTTTTATTTTATCATAGGGGCAAACTTTCACTTCTTGCTACTTGCAGTATTTTCCTTGCTTTTCCTTTTTTAAAGTTTAAGTTAAGGGTAGTTTTGTATCCAAAAGAAAATTACGGAAATGCAGTATTTATGTTTGAATTTAAGCATATTTCGGTAGCGTTTCTGATTCTTCTTAATTTGCTTTCTCTTCTTCACTGAACTAGAAACAAAATAAAACTGAAAACATGTTTGTTTACATAAGGCATCTGCTATATAAAGTTTTATGGGAATTAACCCAGTGGTTACTGTTACAAATCAAAATCTTATGATGGATAAATCTGATAATATTATCAGAAAACAGCTGCCTCACTCTAAGAATTAGATTTTGTAAGACACTTAACCATTTCCTATTTTTGATGGTACAAAAATAGTTCTATATTAAAAAAGTATTTTTTTATGATTGCTGGAGGTTTCTTCCTGTTAAATGGAAGTTTTTCCTCTCCACTGTCGCTACAAGCATGCTTAATGTGAGGGATTGCATCCGAGTTAATGAGTTGATGCAATCAACTGGTTTTCCGTAGATAGAAAACTTTGAATCAGTTTGACTGTATGATCTGGTGAACTGTAAAGTCCTTGAGACGACATGTGTTGTGAATTGGCGCTATATAAATAAACTGAATTGAACTGAATTGAATGATTGCATGGAACAAATGGTAGAAAAATTGGTGAAACAACATAACTAACAACATCAGAATTCATTTTTATCCCTGGGTGACATTACACATTTGTACACATACATTTTTTCATAATAAGAATAAGCTGTAACAGCTGATCTCCAACTTTACCAACATTTACTTTAATTTATTTGCAATTCAAAAGAAAGCATGTTTAGTGTTGCTTGCCTATAAAATGGATGGGAAATGAAGAGAGCACAGGGCATTGTGGGATATCATCTAACAGATCTGGACTTAGTTTATGATTAAATGAGTCCAGAAAGGTGCATCGCTGCAAATCAAACCCATCTAGGTAATGTACTGTTTGTGCTTTTCATCAGGAATATAGTTCAGGAACATTACATAAAAAAAAAAAATTGACTCAGGAAGTTTCTTTGCAAAAAACATCCTACAAGCAGACACTAAACATTCATGTTAAAAAAAAAAAAAAAAAAAAAAAAAAAAAAGATCACAAAAACCTCCAGGCCATTTATTGGGTCTTTGATTTCAACGTAACCTGTGGTTTATGAGAGAAACAAAAGCCACCTTCCTTGTCTTATTTTTACATTTTGAAGTCTTCTCTAAGTATGCTCTCTTTATTTCTCTATATATTTATCAAATAATTTCGGGAGCCGATGAATCAGAACTAGCGTCATCGTAACATAATGACGGTTATTCTGGAAAAAAGGACATTTTTGTGTTGGATTTTGAAAGAGGACTTAATTGCTATTTATGAGGTTATAAGTATAGGTTTATAGAAGTAAACACATTCCTTCCGAAACTGGTTTCCTTTTATTTAAGAGATGTTCTTCTGACTGAGTCAGACTGCCCGTTCCTGTAGTGTTTTTTTTGTTTTTGTTTTTTTTTACACTCAGTTAATTGCTTAACATTTTAAATTTCATTTTTAATTGCTCAAGACTATCAAGTACATCTTAACTTGCTTAGATTCCTGGAATTAGAAGTAACAATGGTTTGGAATTACAGACATTATTGAGCTCTGAGTAAACTTAATTGTTTTCTTTTTCAAGGTTTAAAACACAGTTTTACATTTCTTATGGGTTTGGCTTAGTTTTTCAAACATTGGGTTTTTAAAAACATTTTTGTTCATTGCCCCAACAGCCTGCAGTGGCCGTGGGTAACGTGGGTCAGCTGGCCGTCGACCTCATTGTGTCCACTCTCAACATGAGCAGAGTGGGCTACTTCCACACAGACTGCCTCATCCCGATGGCTGGGAACAACCCGTACGCCAGCGGCAAAGAGGATGCTGAGGAGCTGCACACTCCTGCAGAAGGTAGTACCAGATCTCTGGTAGACATCATTTGGAATCCACTGGATTGTAGATACTGTCACAACAGCAGATTTGTCAGACTTGGCAATGGAGGTTAAGTGTAACATGAACAGATTTTTCCACTGATGTTCACCATCATGCTCTACATATTAGTATTTTATTTTGATGTTGAAAAATTTTTTTTTTAATATCTCTGTTATTATAAGAGTTAAATGTGTCTGCTGTATAAATGGTTGTTGTTTTTGACCATTAATCCTGCCTGCATGTTTTAAATCTGTTAACTGTCTTTTATCCAGTTTACACAGAAGCAGAGCTGAAACTGGCAGTTCTTCAGATCAGAGCACCAATCATTCAGGTACATACTCGGCACTGTGTTTAGTCTTTTTATGTGGATCTTCTGAACTCATCTAATAAGTAAGTCCTATAATGTCTCCTAAATTGATAATGTTGAGGATATTAGCTGACGTCACATTTGTTGTTGTGAATTACTGCTGGAACAAAAAGAATGTTCAACAAACTCGTAGCTTCCAAGGTCATCATAGAGTTATTCAAATGTTTTATCAATATACAGTGGGGCCAAAAAGTATTTAGTCAGTCACTGGTTGTGCAATTTTTCCTACTTATAATAATGAGAGGGGTCTGTAATTTTCAATATAATTACAATTCAAATATGAGAGACAAAATGAGGGGGAAAAAAATAAATCGAGGGAATCACATTGTAGGATTTTTAAAGAATTTATTTGTAAATTATGGTGAAAAACAAGTATTTGGTCACCCACAAACCAGCGAGATTTCTGCCTCTCACAGACCTGCAACTTCTTCTTTAAGAAGTTCTTCTGTCCTCCACTCATTACCTGTTTGAACCCCTTATCTGTAGAAAAGACACCTGTCAAATGCCTCAAACAGTCACACTCCAAACTCAACCATGGCCATGTCCAAAGAACTGTTGAAGGAAACCAGGACGAAAATAGTAGACGTGCACCAGACTGGGAAGAGTGAATCTACCGTAAGCAAGCAGCTTGGTGTGAAAAACTCAACTGTGGGGGCGATTCTAAGAAAATGGAAGACATACAGGACCACTGATAATCTCATACGGTTGGGTCAAAATGATCATAAGAACAGTAAACAAAAAAATCCCAGAACTACACTGAGGGTCCTGATGAATGACCTGCAGAGACCTGAGAACAAAGTAACAAAGGCCACCATAAGCAACACACTACGCCCAGAGGGACTCCAATCCTGCAGTGCCATATGTGTCCCCCTGCTCAAGCCAGTACATGTCCAGGCCCGCCTGAAGTTTGCCAGAGAGCATATGATGATCCAGAAGAGGATTGGGAGGATATCATGTGGTCAGATGAAACCAAAATAATAAAAACCCAACTCGTTGTGTTTGGTGGAAGAAGAATCAGAGTTAAGTCCAAGAACACCATACCTACTGTGAAGCACTGGGGAGGAAACACCATGCAAAAGGGACAGGAAAACTGATCTGTGTTAAGGGGAGAATGAACAGGGCCATATATCGTGAGATTTTAAGCCAAAACCTCCTATCAGTGAGAGTGTTAAAGATGAAACGTGGCTGGATCTTCCATTATAACAATTATCAAACACACCTCCCGGGTAACGAAGGAGTGGCTCTGTAAAAAGCATCTCCAGACCTCAAACCCATAGAAAATTTGTGGAGGGAGGTGAAAGTCTGTGTTGCCCAGCGACAGACAAGAAATATCACTGCTCTAGAGGAGATCTGCAATGAGGAATGGGCCAAAATACCAGCTACAGTGTGTGCAAACCTGGTGAAGTCTTACAGGAAACGTTTGACCTCTCTCATTGCCAACAAAGGTTATGTTACAAAATATTGAGTTGAACTTTAGTTATTGAGCAAATACTTATTTTCCACCATAATTTACAAATAAATTCTTTAAAAATCCTACAATGTGATTACCTTGATTTTTTTATTTTTATTTTTTTAATATATATTTCTCATTTTGTCTCTCATAGTTGAATTTAACCTATGAATCTCTCATTAAGTAGGAACACGTGTACATTCAAAGCTGACTAAATACTTATTGGCCCCACTGTACAGACAATGTTTAGATTGTGTGTCTGGGTTGGTCAAGGTCAGGCTTCAAGCATAAAAACTCTTCAATAACAGTAAGACAGTATGTGACAGCATTTTGTTCACTGCTCTAAACTTTGTTCTAACTGCAGACAAGGACTAAAAGGTTTCGTCAGCAGCTGGTATCATGGATCAAAGCCAGCGGTTTCTCCAGGACGGTGGTTCTGTCCAGCAGCCATGCCTACCAGAGGGACGATCAGCAGCTGCAAGGGTAAAGAAATAAGTAATAATGTGTTTCTTTGCTGAAGTTA
This sequence comes from Cyprinodon variegatus, assembly GCF_000732505.1. NCBI lineage: Eukaryota > Metazoa > Chordata > Actinopteri > Cyprinodontiformes > Cyprinodontidae > Cyprinodon > Cyprinodon variegatus. The sequence continues at coordinate 1,066,282 of NW_015150669.1, forward strand.
TTTACATTCATGGCTGAAATCCCAAATTGGCTGTGGCAGGACTCCTCTTAGGTACCTGGTCACTCCGTCCCTGCTGACGGCGAGTGCAGATGCTTTTAAGGAGTTAAGCTGGAAGGAGATGGAGCGAATACCTGCATTTCCTGGAGTAAAGGATGCAGATGCAGAGCCAAGACTCTGCATCCCCGGAGGAGGCATCACCAAAGGACTTTACACAGACAGGTAGAGAAACAAGATCAATAAGACAAAATGAGAGCAGCTTTAGAAAACAACCAGTGAAGTGAAAATAGATGGGTTTATTTTAGAAGCTTTTTCACAAATAACATTAAGAGCGTGCCCCTTTTAACTCTGATACCCCTAAATAACATCAAGGGAAACTGAATGCCTTTTTAAATAAAATTTCTCAATCTGTTCGTGTAATATGCTCTCAATAAAAGCAGCTGTTCTGTAATTGTTGTGAAAATGTTATCATGAGAACCAAGGAGCCTAGCAAACAGCAAGACTCTATAGCCATGTTTTGAATATTTTGGATTAAATAGAACAAATCTGGCCTTTTTGGACAAGATGGAGGGGGAAAAAAGGTTTTGGTTTAAAAGAATACATTTAAGGGATTCAACAAAGGCTAGCTTCACACTGCAGCCTGAAGTGACCCAAATTTGATTTTTTTCTGATGCGACCCAGGCCATTTGGCTATGTGGTCCTGAAGCCGATACGAATCTGATCTTTTCAAATGTGACCTGTGTCTGAACGGCCAGGTCGCATTCATCTGACCTGAATGTCATTAATACCCGACAAAGGTCACTATTCTGCTTCTTGCTACGCAGAAGTGGCAAGAAAAACAACAACAATGGTGGACAATAATGCGGAGAGTAGTGTTAATGTTTAACTATCTTGGAAAGATGGAGTTTTTTAAGGTTGGGAAAGATCGCTAGATGTTCGTCAGCACTACCATCCATGTTTTTACTTCCGTAAACACAGAGCAAAGATAAGTGTTTGCAGCCTCATGCTGTGGGAACACAGCAGATGCATTATAGCTGTCAGAGGAAAAAGGGACAATAGATTTATTTACATACAGGGCAAAACTAAATAAGAACCTGCCAGAGCTACTTATTCTAAAATGTCCTAATCAAAGTCTAGACTTGAAAGTAATTTGGAATTTAGCAGGAGTTGAAAAATACGCTATTGAACTGGGTTTGGATTCTTCTATATTGTCTGGATATGCACATCCGTACAACTTTTATTCGTTTATATTTTAGGGGTATCATTTGAAGGGGTAGTCTTACAAATTCGTGCTTTTGGAATACATGTTATACTTTTTTTGCTTTTCTTTTGGTGTATCATAAAAAAAAGTTGTAGAGGGGGTGTTAATGCTTGGGTAATGCACATTGTACCTGATTTAGTTACAGTTAAATCTTGTTCTTTATTAATCATAAAGTCCTATCACATGTTGATTTTTAAATCCATGTTTCTATGCTGTGGTGCTGGATGTGTGTGTAGCTGTGCAGAGAATCTCCCAGTGGCAGTGCTGCTGCTCTTCTGCTCTGAAGGCGACAACATTCCTGATGCGTTCGCTCTGGTCAACCACCTCAATGACTGGCTCCACCTGCTGGACGGTCAGGTAATCCTAATTGAAGACGTTCCTATTAGTGTGGAGGAATAAAACAAAAAAAGAAAAGTTTTTCTAATTGCTCTACTCTCTGTTTTTCAGTGCCAAGAACCAAACAGCAAGTGGAAGATTCCAACTTCCTGGAGTCTGCTGTTTGGAGGCGGTATCCCTCCTGCACTTTTCTGATTGACATTTTTATGCAAAAAGTAGCTTGTAGTAAATATTAAAATGCTATTTCTTTAAAGATGCATACAAATTATAATCAGTTTGAGTCTGGATACCAAATTGACATAAATCTTGATATTTGATGTGCCAATATTATGAGAATTATTCTCAAACAAGCACTTCTGTCACAGTTTCTGAGCATTTGAATATTTTGCAATAAAACTCATGACACTGGTGTGTTTGTTGAATGTGATAAATACCTGATTTCACTCCCCCTTGGCTCTGACCTATTCCCTGTTAACTGAAAGCGCTTGGCCCGCTGCCATCGAGTATTCCAGGCAGTCCAGCCTCCTTTGTAATTCGATCTGCAACTCTTGCTTCAACTGCTGAAATGCCTGCCAAGTCTGCGGTTTTTGTCTGTTTGCATCATTGTATTGGTTGCTGTGTGTGTGTCTTGTTATGGGAAAGGAATATTTTATAGAAAGGTAGGTATAAGGGGAAACCTGTTACATCAACATAAAGGGCTTCAGAAACCCTGAACAAGGCAGTAATAAAGCCTCCAGATGCATTACTTTTTGCTTAAAAGGAAATAAAACAAGAACAGATGCAGATTTATAGGTAAAATACCAGTTTTATTTTGAGTTTACACTCTAAACTTAAGACCATTAATTTCAAAAGAATTCTTGAGTATTCTGCAGCATTAAGATCTGTAACATAAGCTCTTTATTTGACTCTTTACAAGCAAAAAATATCTTTAATACACATCTTTAAAAAAAACAGTACTATTTACATCATTGAAATATTTTCATGCCACTGTATTACTTGTGGGTGGAGGCAGTGCTTGTCTTATACCAAACCCAGCGTCACCTTAAAAACTTCAAGTAGTTTTTTATAAAAAATAGAACCTCTTTTGCCTCTGAAATTTTGTTTTTTTTTACCCCAAAAAATACCTGTATGAACAGCATTACAAATTGGCAATGCGTACTCCATACTTTCAGTCTTATGAGAGGAAACGAAAAGCAAAACGAGAGTAAAAAGCAGCTTTACCAGAGGCTGAGGAGGGGGTTTTAAAGCTCCTGTGTGAATGTCAAAGTGTCTGCTGTAAACAGTTAAGAGGAAAAAGCTGAGGAGGGTTCTGGCCGAGGCTTAAGAGGGGAAGAGTGTCGCTGAAGAACAGCACTTTGCTAGATTAAGACGAGGAGGGAAAAAAATAACATGGAGGAGGAAGAGCTGAGAAGTTTGGAGGGGTAGAGAGCTGGAGTTCCCTGCCGAGGCTGCCTTCGCTGCTAGAGCTGAAGTCAGGTGGAGCTGGTTAGCAGTCATTGGTTTTCACCCTGTCACAAGACACACAAAAAGAAGGGTGAAGGAGTCAGAAAAGTGAGCGCATGTGGGATTTCTATCTTGGTTCACTAATCATGTGAGACGTGCTGTCATATTAGCTAAATCGATGCATTAAATGCAGCATTTCACACTGTTTAAACAGAAGCCAACCAACTGAGCATGTTCAATTCAGACATCTGCGACGGGCACAGAAGAGCTCATCAATGTGAAGGAAATGGACATCTGGTTTTGTATTTCACAATCACAGCTTAAACAGTGACCACCTTTCAGGTAGTTATGCATATATTTACCAAGCAGATGGTCTAATTTACCTGGAACTACCCGGAAACTGCTGTACATGTAGAGCTAACTAACCAGACAGGATCCATTGCAGGATCACCACGATAATCATTTGACCTCAGAAATTTTTTTTTTTAAATCACTTTAGGATTTCTCTCATTGCAGTTTGTCTGAATACAGTTAAAAACTTTTGTGATAAATAGCTTAAACAATCGCAGTGTTGCTTAAAACTACCAATGACTAAAATAAATAGTAAGGGATTAGGCATAGGTCGTGATTGGAGTCCTAAAAAGCTAAAAGAATAATATAATGCTAATTTTAGCTGCAAAATATTCTGAAAATTCAGTAATACCGGTGGCTGATGCATTTTTGTTAATTTATTCCCCCTTCATAAAAAAATATATATCACCCGGGCAGTTGAGTCAATGATTTGCAATGTTATTAAGATTAAATTGAATAATACGCAGCCCTACTTATGCTTTTTTTTTTTTTAATTCATAGCAGGTAAGTGGCTAGGTTCAGACATCCCAGTGTGAACAGGCTTGAATTTCAGTTCAAGGAAATTATAAAAGGCTAATTGTGGTAGAAGAAATTCATTGTGGGTTGACAACAGGGCCATTTTTAGATTTGGTCTGACAGCTTTGTATGTTTCTCAGAGCGTCCTCAGGGTGGACTGCAGCTCATAGTTTGGAGGAAACAGCAAATGAATAAAGACGGACCAAACTCAAGGAAATTTCAGACCTTCTCTGTAAGCTCTGGGTTAAATCTAAGAACACTATTCAAACATTACAGTAAAAGACAGAAATAGTACCGTAAGGCATTCAGTCTATGATACCTGCTGAACTTTGACCTCTACTGAAAATAGCCAAGTCTAGATCTTTCTGCAGCAGCAGCTTCCACCCCGGCTGTGCTTACTACCACATGGTAGCACTGAGGTTCACTGATAATATTTGTTTTGGTAAACTTGTCTAACTTCTTAAAGCATCTTTAGGAAGTCATTCAGTTGAACAAAAACAAAAAAAGGATGAATTTGATTGTAAAGAACATTTATATTCATCCTCTTGGGAGACAAAATATAACTGCTAAAGTAATAAATTCCCAGTTCAATCATTTAAAAGAAATTATCAAAAATCATGATAGGATGACAAGAGGGTTTTTCTGCAAGTTTTTAAACAACTCGTTAATCATTCTGCTCCTTGGATTTTGGTTGGATTTTAACCTACTAAACAAGGTCTCCTACTACCTATGTAGACATCACACAGCAGAGCACTGTTTACAGAAGTAATAGATGTTAGCATCTCTGTGTTACGACAGTATTATGATCACATCATAACAAGACAAAATGTAAAAGAGGGTAGAACTATAAAGTGGTTTTATAGACTTGTGTGTTCAGAGAGCAAAAAAACACTACCAGATATGTCCTAATTTATTGCCATATAAGGAAGGGGAACAAATCAGAAGATCAGAATAGGTGATTTGTCTTAAATATTTACAAGCAAAAGTATTTATTTTTCATTTTAGGGGATGCACTTATATGAAAGACTGCCTCCACCACATGCTATAACCGATATTTGGACACTGAAATGTCAGCCCCAGCCCTGACATCTTTATCACCATCACATGATCAAGTAAACAATGCATGACCAGCCCCCAACAGCCACTGATTGCTTACATTCAGACCAATACTGATGTTTAAAAATTACCATTTAATACAGACGATAATGCTGATATATTATGCACCCCATGATATTCAGACTTGATCAGGGAGCTTATATTATAAAAGTCAACTGGTTCAAACATTGTTAACAAGCAATATATGGCAATAAAGGATGATATAAATAACTCAAATAATTTACAGCTACATCAACTCAAACAAACATACTTTATAACCATTTATCTTCGTGATTCATGAAAAGATTTAACTGCAGCTTAGGCAATGGATAAAGCAGTTGGATATAAAGTGGAAATAAGAGATTGATTATAACATGGCATGCAATGTTGGCTAATAAAAGGAGAATAGTGACTTTCACTAAAAAGTTTAAGAATAGTTTTTTTTTTTTATTATTATACTCTGAACTTCAGAGTTAGGAGCAACAAAAAAAGCAAACATAAGTGTTTGATTTAGAAATCATTTTTAGATAAACTACATTCAGCAGCAGCTGAGCAATACACATTCACTTTTTTAATTACATGAAATTAGTTTGCATAAAAAGCTTAGCCTCACTTAGAGTACTTTTGTGTATCACATTTGCATCCTGACTGTTTAGTTCAGCCTGACATTTCCGTTTTAAAAAGCATTAACCACATGTAAACACAAGTATGCACACACCATGCCAAAGTGCAGCCACAATTAACAACTCCAAACCACAGAATCACACCAACACACACACACACACACACACACACACACACACACCTCCAGGTACACAAGTGGGTGATCTTTTTCCACAAGCTGTGGGTAAAGTTCCTCCTCTAAATGTGCTCCTCGTGGTAGTTTCTGTCTCAGAGGGAAGTAAAGACAGGCTGCCCCCCACCGGACAGGCCAGCTCTTGTCATGTGCAGCAAATACACCCCAAACTGTCCAGGAAAACCACAACAGGAGAGTGAGACCTGATCAGAAACGATTGCACGTTTGTGTCGCTCTTACTGGAACACCACTGAGATATCACACAACAAAGGGAGGCTTCTGAGAAGTGACTTTGAATCTGTGCCGTCACCGGAGAGAATTGCTTGATCAGGTCTAACTGTAAGTCTTTAAAAGACAACAACACAAAGATGCCAGAAAACAAGACCGACTGGTTTCTTTCTTCAAAATGATTTTCTAAAAATAATAATTTAGTGTGTGTAAACAAAATATAAAGTGTACACAGCATACATTTTCTTTTCCTGTTTTCAAAGCAAACTAAAAAGCTAGAAAGGCTGATATACTGTTGATAGATTTTACACATCAGTTCTTTTTCATAAAGATGCAATAAACAGGATCTCAGTTTTTTTATTATCTACCCATTTGTATAGCCAACATCGCGCTGACATTTCATCTGACGCCATACACCAGTGCACATAAATCTGCATCAGAAATAGCAAGTGGTTTTTGCCTCAAGATGTAATCACCTTTTTCTCTTCCTCTCCGAGTCAGTTGACCTGGACTTGCCTTGGGGTGTTTTGGTGTTGGCAGATTTGGAGATACTGTCTTCTCTGCGCCGTTTGCTGTGTAAAACAGAGGATAAAATGTGGTTAGGTTCTGTTTTTCTAGGCACCGCATAGAACATCCCAGATCTGCTTTTACATATGTATTTAACCACTTTTGACAACTGCCTGTAAAATATTCTACATTTACTTTTTTTCTTTTATTCATTCCTAAAAAACTTATGTGTGCTGTATGAGAAACATGAATACTTACCAAAGTGTATTTTATATAAACTTATCCTATATTTCAAATTATATACCGCTAAAAATTATATACCGTTAAATTGTTTTGCTCCTCTTTTGTTTTTAAATCCAACACGAGTTTTAATCTATGATTCTCTAAATCAAAATACAGGTTATTGAATGCAAACATTTTGATTGCATGTTTGAGCTTCAGCATGGAGGCAGTTTGATCTACAAGCATAGATAAAATAGCTGAATCAGATTTTCTTATTGGCTGTCTGTTGTAACATGGCCGCCTCATTGTCCAGTCAATCTCTGATGGATCAGTGTGTCATGATGGTGAGAAGCTGCATGATCTTTGACGGTTGGTAGTGATAAACGTTTTAGTTTGCATTTTATGATCTGCTGTGTAACTATGCAAACCTTGGTTTTTAATTACCCAAGTATTTTTCATTATTTTTTACTTCATAACATCCAGTTTGGAGAGAAGCTGCCTCATTCATTGAAAGACATTCAGCCAAAGAGAAGCTCCTAATCCTAGTTCCACCAAGCCGAGGTGAAACTTTCGGAGCCAAATTAATCCAAGACCTGCAGGCAATCTTTCTCCCTCTCTTCAGCTCCTGCTCTGGTCCAGAAACTAGATGCTTCATTTCTTTCAACTTCGAATTAAGCTTTTAGAAACCTGCAAACCTATTTCATCAAACTCCAAGGAGTCCAGTAAACCTTGGAGAATCAGTTTTTCATTGTTATTTGGGAAAATTCTACCTGTATCAGCGCCTCAGAGGTAGTGATATGTAGTTTTCTACTTTTAAGTTTTGTTTGTCTTTTAAAAATACAGTTTAGACCATTTTAGAGAGAGTAGTAATTTTGCTCCTTTTATGCTTTAAGTTAAGACACAGAAGATCACCCAGTTTTAAGTTAAAAGCTTATCCTTTAAACATTTTTTCAATAAATTGTGAGACATTTATTTTCATTATTAAATATTATATAACATAGTTCATTGTTGCTACATAGATTAAGATTAAAGGTCAGCAATCCCCATCAGTTTATGTAACCGGAATTTGAATACTGACTGTGTTGTGCTGCCATCCAGTTCCTGTTCTTTGCAGGAAGACTGTGTAGGTACTTTGCTGTCCTGTCTGTAATCTTCTGCCTCCTCCTGCTGGCCCCCCCTTTGGGTCCTATTGTTACGCTCTGGCGGACACCGAGCCTGAGGTTCTGATGAAGGCGGAGACTCTGAAAATGGCTCGTGATCTTCTTCAGACAATTCACGCCATTGGTTCTACAGGCAGAGAAGTCATTTCAATAGAAGACATAGACATATCAACGTAAGACGTAAAAACATTGTTTATTGATATAGTAATCCACAATCTATCTAATCTACTGTCCATTTGGCCAGAATCTTAATCTTTTTACTGTATCTATGAGGGAAACTGAGGTACTGCAACTTCCCCTTGTAGGTCAGACACTCCATGTTCAAAAACTGAATTTTTGACAAAGAAACCCACAGACACTCTTAAAAATAAGAGTTTTTTGCCTATAAAACATGATGTTCCAACTATTAAACGGGTCCATTTGGAACTAGGGGCTCAGTGGTAGAGCCGGTACATCATACATGGAGGCTAGAGTCTTTGATGCAGGTATCTCAGGTTTAATCCCACTTCTTCCCTCACTTTCTCTAGGTTCCTTCCTGTCAACTTACTAAGGGAATGAACATCACTACATCTAAAACAATAGATAAAATAATCCTGAAATGACCAAAACCAAAAATGTAGTGGATTTCAAATGTAACATTTTAAATAAAATGTTGATTTATTTATTTTTTTCCGTGACATACAAGCTTATCAACACAGACAAAAAATATCTAAAACTGAATCTTGTCCTGTTAACTTATTTCTTAGCATTTACCTATTTAAACAGAAGCGCAATCCCTTCTAACTGGGAATCACATAAGAAAAATGAATTTATCACTGGTAGGTAACATTGATAAACTGCTTATATAAAACACAATAGAGTTTATTAAACCGTTTTCTGAACAGAAAACCTCATGCAGCAAATCAGAACCAAACATCACTCATGTTATAGATCATAAAATGTGTATCATAACCTGAAAATCAAAGGGATCTTAAGTTGAGGTATGAGTATTACCCCTACCTGTACAGAAGAGTCCCCCATGATGAATTTGGCTCCTTCAAGGACAGCCATGTAGGAAAATCGCAGCTGTTCAGGAGTCTGAATCAGACCCATGCGGTATTTTCTCATCTTTAACAAGATGTTTTTAATATCCACCGATAATGGGTCTTTCATTTTGTCCATCTAGAAAACAAAAGTACAATAACTTGGTTTAACTTTAAGGGAGGAACTTTGCGATGACTAAAAAGGAACACTCAAGATCAGTGCCGATTTATAATTTCAATAAAGCAATTAAAATAATGCAAGAAAATCTAACAAGGACAGATTACAGCTACCTATGGAAGAAGACTGACACAGTCTGATAACATTAAGTGTTTCATTTTATTAGACAGAAGAGATTCAACTTCAACTTCTGGAATACAACATGAAGACTAAGGAACAAAGCAGACAGGTCAGGGATGAAGTTGTAAAGTTAAAACCAGCTTTAGGGCAGTAAACAATATCCTACTCTTTGGTTGACCTTCTAGCATGATATGGTAGAGGTGCAAACCAACCAAGATGTAGCCGTCCACCTGAATCAACAGGCTGGTCAGGAGAGCGTAGCCAAAACGGCCACTGTAAAGATGGAGGAGCTGATTCGGCCCATAGCTGCTGATAGGTCGAATAATAGTTATACTCTCTATAAAGAGGTCCGAAGTCCAGAGTTAAATTTAAACTGAAAACAGATCTTCTAATAAATAATAAATCTGACTGATCAGGACCTTTTTTTTGGCAATATGTTATGGTTTGTTTGTTTTTGTTTTTTTTATGTGAACGCACTACCCCAACATTATATTATCTAAACCAGATACCAGTTTCATTTCCATTTTCATTTTAGTTTTTTTTCGTTTTGTTTTTATTTGAAATGTCTTCCACTTCCTTTTATTTCTGACCTACTAAACTAGATATCTTCCTGGCATATCTTTGAGATCTGAAGTTCAAAGCCAATGGTGGTTTCTAGGACTGAATTAGTGACTCAGGTCAGACAGGAATCTTAAATTAGAATAACTTTTATAAACTGATCTTTCACTCCAGAAAGCCTGACCAATTGCACTTATTGTTGCCTTTAAATGTTTAGAGCTGTACTTGTGTCCCTTTCAATTTTATGATTCTCTCATGTATTTCAATCATCTGTGCAGCACTATGGGTCCCTCATGGAATTTTAAAGCACTTTACAAACAAAGGTTTAAATGGTGTGGTTGCCTTAAGTGTGTGGGGAAGCCAGAGTCCTGAAATGACCTTAATAATAAACAAACCAACTATGAAACGACTTCTTTGTCCCATCTTGAAAGAGCAGGAGAATAAGAGCTAAACTACTGACATCTTAGGGAAGAACTGTTCTGTGAACTGTTATGTAAAATCATATTATTTAGAAAAATGTTTCATAAATATAATCTTTTTTTCTGGCAGTCGTTCAAGCAAAACCTTTTCTGACATTCAAAAAGCTACAGTAAACTAAGAAGTGCCTCCACCAGCTAATGTGTTTGGGTGAATATGAAAAGATAAACATTTATACCCTCAGAGGATCCAAGCAAATGCACTTACAAGGACGAGGCAGGTGTCCACTAGTGAGAACGTCCCTGAGCGTCCGATTCCAGCGCTGCAGTGCACCACAGCCGGCCCCTGATCCATCCCCAACGCTCCAGATTCCCGCACTTTAAAGAGGAAGTTTAGGAAGGATGCCGGGGATTCGGGGACACCGAAGTCAGGCCACGTGGTGTAGTGAAAGTGGTAGATCTCTCTCTTCTCCCCCGTCTATGAAAGGGAGAAAATTTGGAGCTAAAATTAGAAGCAGGAAATCTACTGCTGATTTCTATCAGTCCGTGTGAGGTTACAGAAGTCCTGTGAAGTGCAGAAATACTTTCAGTTTCTCCTTATTATCAGAACCCACATCTGATGGATATAGATGTTAAAAAAAAACTTTTGGAAAGTTTGTTTTAATGTTTGCTAAATGTTTAGCTTGGTCATAAGCATAAAACACAATTACATACACAAGTTTGTTTATTCTATTAGATAGGTTTGTTTTTTTTTTGCATTTTTTGCTAAACTTTATTTAAAAAATGTAACTCTCAAGGAGAAGAAAAATAAGATTTGAGCAAGATGTTTTATTTTGTCAAAATCAGACATGGTTAGCCTGCATTTATAATCAACCCTGTTTTGTCGAATGCATCTGCATAATATAATCCATTACAGCCAACAGCCATCAGATACCACACAGGTAGTAAACATAGTCACCCGTAGGGTAATATTTACTCAAGCTGAATGAGCTTCTCAATTAAGGTTTGTTGAGGAAACTGGTGAATAAACAGCATCATAAAGGCAGTGGAACACAGCGTACAGGTCAGGGAGAGAGCTATGTATAAAGTTAAATACACTGAAGTTATCATTTTAATGTGGCAAATTTAAAATGTTTAAGAGATATAAATATAGTTTAAACTAGCATACAACTGCACTTAAATTATTAAGAAATTTCTGGTTAGAACCCCTAAAATCCTACAACTACACTGTCACATCATCATCATCGGCATCATTAACGACATTCACACAACAGGTTTAAAAAGGTTTAGAAAAACAGGCTGTTTTGTTTCAATATTGTAATGTTATAATATTCAGATCAATGCAAATCAAATATGTGTGGTAAATAAAAAACAGAAACCTACATTAATGTTCTGTAGCTGCAGCACTCTGGTGGTGTAGTAAGATTTGGTGTCTTCTGACAACAGCTTGACCAAAAAACGTGTGTCTCTAAAGACCATCTCTCTCTCCTCTGCTGTAGGCCAGTACTGAGCACACTTTTCCTACAGAGAAATTACACATATATGTTTTAATGAATGGTGCAAATAAAAATAAACTTCAGAATAAAATATATGCTGACAACAAACAGGAGAATGCATAGGAAATGTTTAGCCAAGCTATACCAAAAACAACAGAAGTTTTTTTATGTGACACAAGTACAAACCTAAATCTACTCAAGTACACCTTCAAATGAAGCAGTTTTGTATAAAAAGAGAGTGACCTGAAAAGAACTGCAAACATTTGAGCATTTAGTCTGGAGTTAAACCAGAGGTCAGGTCTATAATAAGACACGAAACAGGAACAAGAATATATTAAAAGGGTAAATTATTCAAGAAATCTTGTCAATGAAAAAAAAAAAAAGAGAGAGATAAAAAACAGATTAGATTCCCTTTTTTTGCAGTCATCTATTAACTAGGTGCTCTTTATCATCCATTTCCAAGAAACAGTCATCAAGCAAATCTCATGACAAAGCGAGAGCCAATTCAGCTGCTTTACTGAGAAAGATCACAGCTGTGCTGCCAGGAAAAGGATTTAATCTGCAGTATGCAGGATCCACTGGAGCTCCAGGAGGCAGATATGATACATCTCTCTATTGTTGTTTAAACAATCTACAAATAGGACAATCAAAACTGAGGTTTCATGATTTTCCAGTTGGATGGACAACATTTGGAAGGTGTGAACTGGAGTGAGACAACTTGACAATATAGCTGTAGTCTGTATCATGTTAGATACCAGAATCTCTGCATGGGCAGAGATTTTTTCCTCCATTCTGTACTCACTGATCCCTTCTCTATCACCCTGTTGAGCATGATGACGGCCTTCGTCTTCTGCTCCCAGATCATGAGCCAAAAGTGGCCACAAGTGTTCCTGAGGGGGCCCTGTGGACAAAATAAACAGTACAGTTAGATGCGATGTTTCTCCAATAAGCAATGCCATTATCTATACTTGTTAGCTGCAGAAGCAACCTTCTCACTTTGAGTGCTTTTCAGCAGTTTAATAAATCCACTGCATGTACAGAATATATGCAGTGTAAAATTCAACTCGAAAATTTTTTTTGTTAGTTTCTTTTGTTTAAAATCATAGCCTTTGCCTTTTGGCAGTGGTAAAACCTCCATGCAAATATTATATGATTTCATGAGGGACTACTTGACAACATTTGCAGATGTATATTCCATAACCAGCACTGACACTGCAGTTGAAGTACACATACACATAAAACCCCAGTGAAAGTAATGGTTCAGGGTTTTTTTTTTTTTTTTGCTGGATAAAGGCCAGAACACACCAAATCCCATTTTGCGTCTGATCAGACAGAAAATTGTGTCGGATGGGGTCATGACGTTCAGCGCTCATTAAAAGTCAAAGGAGATGATCACACCCGACACGATTTTACGCAAAGGGGCCTGCATAGGTCCGACTGATAGACCCCAGGTCTATTTTAGTCAGACTATGCAGCAATTCGGCAGTTATTTCATGGGTCTGAAAGTAAGAGTAAAACACATCCTCTTTGGGGGAAAATACAAAAAAAAAAATCCGTTAATCACACAGGGAAACAGTCAGTTTTGAAGTTGCACATTGTGTATATAGAATACCTATGATAGTAGTTCAGGAGGACAGAAAGTGCACTTTATCAATCTCCTCGGAAGAAAAAATTGAGAAACATTGTATTTCTGATATAGTCTAGGCATATGAACCTTTACTGTCTGTTCTGGTTAGAAATGCTGAACAGGCTCGTTAAGTGGAGCTTTGTCATAGAATGCGCTGGTGGTTTTTAATAAATTTTTCTAAATAACTTTTCATAATCTGTCCAAGTCAAATGTGGGAAATTGTTTTCATTTTTGTGGCACAGAGATAATAAAATAAGTCTGCACAGATCTGCCCACCCTGCCTAGATTCTCTGTATGCAGTCCGTGTGACATGGAAAAAAAAATTGGATCGGAGATTTAAAAGTCATATGCAGCCGGTGTGTTCTAGCCTTAAAGGTTCAGGATAGGGTGGTGCAAACATACCTTCTGATATCTACGCAAAAAAAAACAAACAAAAAAAAAAACTTAACAGGTCATGGTGTGGTTAAGCACACTTGAGATTTATGTAATAAAAATAGTTATTATTGATATTCAAACATTTACATTTTTTCCCAAACAGATAATCAAAACACAGTTTGGGAAAAACTACAGTGGCAAAGAGAAGAAGATACAGATAACACTAAAGACCACAGAGATACCTGCAATATTTACACTGTACTACTTAAGGAAAATATATATAAAAGGGATTTCCTTTTAAAGCAAATAAACAGTTTCTTTTTAGTCAATTTCTCCTCTTTTACTGGACTTTAACCACTTACACAAACCACCGATGACTCATTTCAGAAGAACGCACAAATGTTGAAAAAAAAACAAAGGAAAGAAAAGGGCTGCCAAACTGGGTCAAGTTACCCCACAGATTTTATGAGAAATATACCACAAAATATACCACATTAATGTGACATATTCAAAAGAAAATGTTTTAATAAAAGATGAACTTGAAATCGAATGAATAAATAGAAAATAATCTTAAAGCAACACTGCATAAGTGTCATTTAAAAAAATGAAATTGTCTAGAGAGCTGTTCTTAACGAAATTTCTTTTTGTTTACACTTGTGTACACAAAATGACAAAATAAATCTGTCTAAGCCTAAAAAGTCTGAGCATAACTTTTGACCACACTATTAGCTTAATTTGAGATGTATTTCATTATTTTTCAGATAAAGGTGTAGAACTTGGTGTATGTCGATGCTCCATTCAGGCAGTTTTTCTCAAAAACTTGCTTTGTAACCTAAGAGGGTCAGATCCGTCACTGAATGAGTCATGTGACCTAAGCACAGTCGTCACAGAAACAACTTGAATCTGAAAAAGCCAAGGCACATCTTCAGGTTCACTGATGGAAAAATGAAACTTATCAAGAAAAGAGCACTGTCTCTAATGTTAAACAAGGAGGCTCTGTTATGCTCCGGGGCTGTGTTGCTTCATCTGGCACAGGGTGTCTTGAATCTCTGTAGGGTACAATGAAATCTCTAGACTATCAATTGCTCTAGAAGGAAATGTGCTGCTCATGTAAGAAAGCTTTGTCTCAGTTGCAGGTCATTGGTCTTCAGAATACTTATTCACAACACACAGATAAAAACACCCAAGAAAGGCTAAGAGTAAGACGCTGGACTATTCTGAAGTGGTCTTCTATGAACTAAATTCTGTTGAGAATCTTTGGAGGGAATTGAAACGTGCCGTATGGAAAAGGCTCCCTTCAAACCTGAGATAACTGGAGCAGTTTTCCCATGAGGAGCCAGAACTGAAATACCTGCTGAGAGGTTGTGTAACAAAATGTTAATTTATGGGCGCCATCATTTCTGTCCATTTAATGAGTTTATTTTCTAAACCATTCTGTTGAAAATGGTTGAAAAACAATGTCTGGCTTTCATGTTGTTATTTTAATAGAATTTTATTTCTTCTTATTTTTTTTGCAAGATTCAAGTTATTCCTGTGACCATTGTGGGTTTTTTCCTTCATAAAAACAGTTTTCTTCACACTTGTATGTACTAGAGAATCAACAAATTCAGGGGAAAACAATTATTTTAGATAAAATGCCAAGAAGTCATACACATTTTTTTACCAGGTGGTGATAGAAACTATTTATTAAAGATTAACAGTTATAGTTTGTCAGTTTAACTCCAAAAAATAAGGTATTTCAATGCTACTACTTTTCAAATTAAATTCTAGAGATAAATTAGTTTATATTATTTTTGCAATTTCAGACCAGAGTAACAGATTTAGTTCATTTATAAAATTGCATAATGAAATTGTGAAACAAGAATGAAAATATCATGAAAGCCTTAAATACAAACCTTCATTCAAATAAGCAGTTATTTTAAAACTATAATAATTTTTTGGCTTAAGTGTTACTTGCCTGTGTTAAAATGTAATTTCTCTGGGCGTCTTCCATGACCACCAGACTTGCGTTGATGTAGTCATTTTCTGTGTTTTCCAACTTGACTCGACTGTGATCAACTGCAGGGCGAAGGGGGAAAAAAATATATCTTACCACCAGTTATAAATCAACAGATATGGTTAAGAGATTTAAACAGGCAAGGCAAATGTTTACCCACATGGACTGACATCTCTGTATCTGTTGCGGTTGCGATTTTCTGGATACTTTGCCACTTTGTAAGAGCACTCATGGGATTGATTCCTGATTTCCTGAACACCAGAAAAATGGTTTCACATTTAAAAACACAAAAGGAAAAAATAAAATTCAATGCTAAAAGTTATGTTTTTATTCTATTACTTTAGGACCAAATACAACACCAGCATCACATCTTAAATTTTAACATCCCATAATCATTAAGAAAAGCATTAACACAATATTCCAACTTAGTTTCATTGTTCTGAGTTTTTACCTAATAGTTCCCCTTTCAAACTTATTTTAGGTACTATATTTACAACAATTTAATTTGACTAAATTTATTCCATCATCTAAATACTACATTTTTTGTTTGTTTTTTATTTAAAAAAAGAAACACATTTTGCAATTTCTGGCCTGACCAAACTCTTCCGTCCTTCAGAAAATTGGAAATTGTTTCCGTAATCTTCAAATTTAAATGTTTGCAAGCGAATAAATTTTTTGAATCTGCAAATGTTTTGTCTTGTGATTTCTTTACTTATATTTTGATATAACAAACAGAAACAATTAGCTGAATAAAGTTGATTATATAATATATATATATATATATATATATATATATATATATATATATATATAAAACAATTAATGAGATTTATTCTACCTAAAAGAGAGATTAATTCTAACAAAAAATGTTACAACTCATGTTAGGTCAAACTTCTGACTAAAACTTGACATACATATAATTTTTATCTTTAATGTGATTTTTTTTTTTTTGTAATCACAAATATGAGTCATAGTTAATAATTCATATAATTTCCAGCCAAAGCTGTGCTGAAACATGTTGCTAGACATCAGTCACAGACCAGTTGGACAAAGCTCACAGATTGTTGTGTAAACAAAATCAGACAACTTCACGCACTCAGCTGGCCTTCCTTAGACAGACGGCCCTTTCACAAATTGGCATCATATGATTAATTTCTTTTTTCTCCTCTATCACAATGTTGATCTATGCAATACCTAAATGGAAACAGACACACCGTTTGTTAAGTGTTTAAACTCTTCATTGCCAACAGTGTATTTGACCACTCTACCGATTTTACCATATTTTGTGCAAACAAGAGGGAAAAGTACTGAGACCCTGCTACTGACAGAAATACACCACAAAGGTGGATCAGAGCTATCCTTACCAAACCTATGAAGACCCAGCTCTTCAGGGACCATCTCTACTGCCCTCTTTGATTATGCACATTACTTGCACAGTCCTCTCCGTTACCTCTGACAAAACTTTAGTACAGGTCTTTCCTCCAAGTAGCTTATCTCTACCCCACTGACACCGGTGAACATCCAGGGAACAGACATTGAGATAGTGGACTCGTTTGAGTACCTAGGTGTTCATTTGAATAACAAACTGAACTGGACTCACAATACTGATGCTCTGTATAAGAAAGGTTGGAGCAGACTCTTCCTGCTGAGGAGACTGGGGTCTTCTGGAGTGTAGGGGGTGCTCCTAAGGACCTTTTATGACTATACTGTGGCATCAGCCATCTTCTAAGGCTGTCTGTTGGAGCAGTGGCTTATCTGTAGCTGAGAGAAAGCGTCTGGATAAGCTGATCAGAAAGGCCAGCTCTGTGATTGGATGCCCTCTGGACTCGGTGCAGGAGGTAAGAAACAAAAGGATCCTAAATAAATGAACATGGATGTCTCCCACCCCATGCATGAAGCTGTTGCAGAACTGTAGAGCTCCTTCTATGAAAGACTGCTGCACCTTAAATGCACCAAGGAGCGTTATCACAGATCCTTCCTCCCATCAGCTGTAAGACTTTAAAACCACCACTGTTCCCAGCAGCCTCAATAAGTTGTTACATTCATTCTGATTTTGCAGTTTCTACCTAAATCAGTTAAATAACATGATGCTGTCATTTTGCACATCTCAGATGTTGTTGCTATTTTCAAACATCCATTACAGTAAAAATGTCCATAGCTGTATAATGTTTTTATATTCTCCAGGTGCACCGTTTTTATATTGTTAAAACACGTTATAGTACAGTATTTATGTTATGTTATTGTTATATATTTTTCTAAGGTCCACATTTGTATGACCATGTTTTCTATAATCTTTTTGCTGTTGTAAACACCAGAATTTCCCCTTTGTGGGACAATAAAGGGGTTTTCTATTCTATTTTCTATTCTGTGATATTTAACTTTAATATTGACTGAATTATATTTATATCTGTTAGTTTATTTGAACAGAAATGTATTCAAAATGAAAAAGAGTGAAAAAAAAATTATTAACAACTAAAATTTCCTAGTATTTAATGTTTTTCTCCCTAATCTCTAGCATCCCTAACCTTTAACTGTAGTTCAATTCCCCCACTAAGAGAGGACAGCTTATTATACTCTAGGATCAAACTGTATTAAGTTAATAATAATCAGAGTAAACCACAGTAAAGTAAACTTTTTTAACTTTAGATTGAGTTACAGGACGATTAATTTGACTTTTATAATCGTTTGACATGTAATCTGCATTGAGATGACATTTGTTTTTAAATCGCCTCAATATAAACTAGTTAAACTGAATACTAAATTAGGCTATTTGTAACCCTGATAAACGAAACCTAAATGCACCTTACTCATTTTTAGCCTACGTCTAAAACTAATAATGGCTTATTTACTTTAACGGATTTAAATCAAAGTAGTCATCAATGAAATTGTAAACAAAAAATGCTTACAAAACAACGGGGGGGGGAGGTAACAATCTAAAAACACTCAATTCAATAACAAAACTAGACAAAACAAATTATAGCGTTGATCTTGAGTAGTGTAGAATGAAGGAAAAACATGCAGTTAATTACAAAGGGCTAAAGCCCGTACGCTCAGCTTAAGCTTCGTCTCAAGACACTACGCTTAATATTAAGTGATAATATAAGCCTTAATTATCTTGTAATAGAAGGAAGTTAAATGAGACAAAACAAAAAGTGAAAATACAACTATAGACACCAGCGTCACAGTCGGTGTAGGCAGCAAAATGCGCGCTATCAGTACAAGCCGTGTTAGCTCCACGCTAGCTAAGCTAACACACTTACAGAGTAAAGCTTCTGCCACCGGCCTTTAGAGTCCATGTCTTCAAACTCTTGGTCCATGTTCACAGTGGCAGCGCCTGTCTGTTCCATCCGAAGTCGGTTTTGTTTTATGTTTTTTAACTATCTACCTCATAACGTTGTCCGAGTAAGATGAGTCTTTAATCTCAGACTTAAGCCTTCCTGCGTTAGCAGCGGCTTCTATGCCGACTCTGTTAGTCCGTTATGTGGTGCAGTTGTCATTCGGGAACAGCCCCGCGCGCATGCGCATCTGAAAAGTGTCAAACAAGTAAATTGGAAATTGCGTTTCATTTCCGGGATTCGACTCATTTGGTTCCGTTCACCAAAATGAACTGTGTTAGGATGTGTAGGGGGCTAGGACAAAGCGTTTTGTTAAAATAATTATGTCAATAAGGTAATAACTATATTGTTAAAAATCTGTGATTAAAAGTATCATTATTGGATTAGCTATTTCGAAGAGAACATTGAATTGGTCCTTAAACATTGTGGACTGAAGCTCAGAAGATTAATAATGATAAATCATATTTCTAAACATTTTCTTTAATTTTTATATGCTTTGAGTTTCAACACTGGCTCTTAAAATTTTAATAGCATGCATTTATCAAACATGCATACAACTGCAGAGTAGTTTAGAGTAGAGTAGCCAAAAATTGTACTCAAGTAAAAAATGCACTACTTCACAATTATTTTACAGAATTAAAAATAAGTAGTAGCCATCCAAGAAAGTACTAAAGAAAAAAATAAATAAATAGAAATACTGTATTTGATAGGAAGGTCACTCAAGTAACTGATAATAACACCTGATTCATATTTAAAAATGATATAGTAGCCTTAAGCAGAGAAAAATACCAAATATAATTTTACAATTGGCAGTCAAATACTGCCAAAAGTATTTGGTCATCTAATAATACATTTATATGAAATTTCTTCTACATCCTATTCTTTATTTATAGGGTCACTTTTGCTGGTGGAACCCCACTCCCACCAGAAGAAAAAAATCGCTATTCTATAAAGATATACCTCAAGGTTTGTGGAGGGGTTTATATTTACTGTATATGTGAAAACTCAAATTCAGTGCTCCACACTGGTTCATCTTAAATGTGGTCTATATAGTTAAGGTCAGGACTCAAATTGCTGTACACTAAACTGTATCCATCAGCACCCATGGAAGCGAATAGTATGCCCAAACAACATAGCTTGAGTAGAAATAAATAAGTCTCCCTTTAAGATTAATTGTAAGTGTGTGTCTCTACTGCTGCAGTTTGGCCAAAAAACTATTTTCTTTATTCATTGAAGTATTGCACATAGGTTAGTGTAGCCAGAAATTTGGCTTAAGCTGAAATTACAATACTTTGAAATAATACAATGTAATTAAAAAAATAGAAAAGTACAGTTCAGCAAAACTATTCCTAAAAGTAATTTATTTTACAAAGTTTCTCACGTAAATATAACTGAGTAAATATAATAAGTTACTTCCCACATCTATATTCAACATGAAAGCACAATCATGTATTTTATTGAGATATCTGTATAAAAAAAAAAAAATTGTAAAAGCCTTAGTTTGAACTATGGATCATCGGGTGGTCTTGATTGATTGATTGATTGATTGATTGATTGATTGATTGATTGATTGATTGATTGATTGATTGATTGATTGATTGATATACTTTATTGATCTCACATTGGAGAAATTCACTTGTCACATCGCCTCTATAGTCAAAAAGAAGGTGTCAAAAACAAGGAAAACGTGCATGAGGTATATAAAGTATATGCAGTACGTCCACACACACACACACACACACATATATATATATATATATATATATATATATATATATATATATATATA
>NW_015150669.1:1087115-1089169 GCF_000732505.1 Cyprinodon variegatus
GTCCACACACACACACACACACACACATATATATATATATATATATATATATATATATATATATATATATATAAAACAGCTGAAGTCTCTTATTGAGCAGGATTATTACATAGGATTATTGCACAGGGTAATGAATGGGTTTTTATACATATATAGTTGTTGCACTGGGTATTAAATATAAATGGGTTATTGCACAGGGTATTAAATAGTGATTATACATCAGATATTGCACAAGTTATTGCAGTTATAATGCCGCATTGTAAAGTCTGACGGCATCAGGGATGAATGACCTGCGGCAGCGCTCCTTTTCACAAACAGGGTGTAAGTCTTTCACTAACGGAGCTGCAGCTATGCTTTTACCCCTCTCAGTCATCATTCATGTCTGACATTAGCTATTCCTGTTTCAGTGTCCTAGGGAGTGTTGTCACTAAGTATCTTTGTGTTTGGTGAAGGATGAAAGGGATATGGCCTAAAGAAAAAGGAGGAGAAACATTAATATAGTAATTGTGCTAGAGCCAGCCAAAATAAAAAAAAATTCTGTAAATGCTTAGGATTCTCCACTGTTTGTTCAAGTAACAAGAATACTTGAATTTCGACATGAAACATTTATTAATTAACCATCAAACCACAGTGTTCAAATTGGTTCCAGGATTGGGCAGGAAATGGACCCAGATAATCTAGCCCTTAGAAATCTATGCATGAGAAAATGATCATGTATCATGATGTAATTAATTATTAGATCATGATGTATCATTTGTAAATGTTTTTGTTTCTACAACTACATAAAATCTTTAAGGGGGAGAGTTTTTGTTGAAAATCTGTAGTTGCTCACTTCAAGTAGAAGTTCTGCAGAGCTTTTGGGTTATAAGGACATCTGTTATCCAAGCTCCTCTTCAGGCGATCTCACAAATTTTACTTGAAAATGTAACCCTGGACTCCGATTAGACCATTTCAAAACTTAATATTTACATAATAGAAGATATTGTTATTTCCTTATTGTGATGCAAAACAATCTTTCAAATAAAAACATCAGTTTATATTGACTTCTCTAGCACAAACCCATAAGATTTGAAGTCAAAACTGACTGCTAACATGGAATTGAGGCTGACTACTAAATTCTTAAAAATAACTTTTAAATAGTTTTTTTTTTCTTTATTTCAGTCAATTCATTCAGGAAAAGAAAATACCAAATGTAAGAAATAGAACTGTAAAAAATAAATATGTATTTTACATATTTCTGTTGGTAGTAGTTCTTTTTCATCTCTCACTTTTACTGCAGACTTAATGTCTAATGCTTAAATGCTGAAATCCTTCCTCAGAATGATGAGTAACATTCACAGGGATCAAATGTAAATCACTGGTGTCAATTCTGGCTAATCTTGATGGAAATATATGTGGGTTTGTCTTTTAATTTGATCCCAGAACATTTACTTGATGTCTTCTGTATATTGTCGGTTAAAACCTGCAAAAAACGGATCTCCCTCACAAATACTAATTGTATTGTTTTGTATTGTTTATCAATAGCTTTGGCTGCTTTAAGGTCAGGTTAAAGCTTTTGGATGAATCGTAAATGAAGTGGAATGTAGGCTTGGGAAAATTATATTCCTCAGGGGCCACTAGGAGGCTTTCTCACCACATGATGAACACCAGTAAGAGTCAAGCTAAAATATACGAGTAGGAAAACTTTTTCCGCCTTAACATTCTGTTTCACAAATAAAACCGTAAATTTGCCTCAAGTAGATAGATTTTAAATGCGTTTTTTTATTAATAAGTTAAACACAAACACACACATACCTATAAAAAAAAGTTTAGATATCGAAGTTTAAGTACGATTTTTCTTGGAAGTTGGAAATGTCTGACCGTATTTACCGTTTCTTTGGTTTTGTTTTTATACAGTAAATTGCAATTTTACAAAAAATCATGTTCAGTTAGCTTATTATTAAAGAAAAATAATAATATTTCTGTTCTGTACGATAGATAGATAGATAGATAGATAGATAGATAGATAGATAGATAGATAGATAGATAGATAGATAGATAGATAGATAGATAGA
>NW_015150669.1:1089297-1100857 GCF_000732505.1 Cyprinodon variegatus
AAAACTGGTACCTAACCGGAAGTACCCGTGTTATTTCGGTTGGTGACGTTGCTTGACCACAGCGGATTCATACCTTGGCTGAAGTTTAGTGTTACACACTTTCTACCACGGCACTCTGTGTAATGGCGACCGCAGGGCCGTCTTCTGTGGTAAAGTAACTTCAAATTGGACGGAATAAAACAGTAAGTTACAGTCACAATTAACTTTAACGCCTAAATTAGCTGGGATTTAGTCAGTATCAAGAACTCCCCCCCCCTCTCCTGGGCTGTTTAGAAGCTAGCCTAGTTAGCATGTCCGTTTTCTTCAAACTTAAATCTCGACGGAAAACAGAAAATTAATTATCTGTATCCTTCATGGTGGTTCGGAGTAACAAAATTAAAGTAAAATGTGAATTAAATCGTTTTTTACACGATGAAATATCCCCACATAGCTGTTTAGCGCTAGCAACTCTTTAGACGGTTAAAGTTAGTCATTATTAGCTTTCTGCTACAAATCTGATGCGATGCTAATAGCAGCTTGGAAAGTGTCATCATTTTCATTTCCAAAACGATGTAAACGTTCATATTTATTTGAGTAGTTGTAGCCCTGTTGTACTACTACTTTGACTGTTTAGCAATTGTGTTGAACTTTTTTTTAAAATCCTTTTCCAGTTCAGTTTTGTTTTCAGAGACATGGCTGATATAATCGCGTTGTTTTTAAAATTCTTAAAACTCTATTTTTGACATGTTGTCTTTTTATTGCGCTAAAAACACACAGTATGCGGTGTCACATCATTTCGTTGCATCATTTTTTCAATTGAATATATATGTTTTGTGGTTCCACTTTGTTTAGTATTGTGTTCATTTAAACCATCTTCACTAGATCAAAATTACATAATCGTATCATTACAACATATTGAAACTGACCATGATCCGTTTGCGTGATAGTTGGACTCATTTCCAGTTTACGGATGTGACATGTTCCAGATAACACTCATGTGTTGCAGGATACTTGACAAACCTCGTAATTTGGAAACAGACTAATTTTATGAAACTTTTATCCACTCTAAATTGTATTTTGTTGGTTAATGGGTTTATAGATTTTTCAGTGAATCCTAACAGAGGAGTTGTTCAGCCCTGTTCTTTAAGACCAACTTCCTTGGATGTTTTTGGCCTTTTCTCTGCCTCCACACTCTGGATTGGGTAAATTAGGGATTAACAGACCTCTGCAGCCATTGTTGCCTGAGGTGTGCTGGTGCAAACTCATCTAATGTATGCAGGACAATAGGTTAAATACCCCTGGTGTAGTGTACTTTTGAGCACCCTGGTTGGAAAGGTGCTATGTCAGTACAGGCTATTTCCTCCTTCCTTTGTTTAATCTACTTTTTGCTACCTTCTTTTTTTCCATCCATCCTTCCTTCCTTCCTTCACCTACTTTTTATTATCTGAATTCAATCTTGAGACAGTCATTATAGTGTTCAACATCAATACCAAGGTTATTAAGATGTTTTTATTACTCAGACTAAAAGTATATGTATTGTTAAATATAACAAGTGTTTTTGGGCTAATTCAATTGTTGGAGCAACTTTTAAGAGCTCACTAAGTTTGGGTTATTCTTGCCTCTAGTTGCATAGTTTATTTATGTCCTTTAAACAAACTTTGAAATAAATTAAGAAAAAAACAACAACAAAAAGACGTTGGTTTTGTAAAAATGTGGCACATTTAGGCAGCTGCATGGTGCATGCTAAAAGTCACAGTATACAGTGGGGATTCTAATTAAACTTACAGGAACTTTTCAGAATCTAACTTGAGTTAATAAGTCAAATTTTTTTTTTGTCATATTCATGGGAGCTTGGCAGGGGGACAGAGGTGAAGAGGCACACCATGTTTTTACAGTTAAACATGTGATTTTTAGTTGATTGGTTTAAGATTTCAAGTGGGAATTCTAAGTAAACATGTCTTTTAAGCCAGATTAATACAGCACAGTGATTTAATCATTACTATAATTTAAAGGGAGACACAAGTTCTGTTACAGATGAAAGGATTCCTGAGCTGTGAAAAGAAACAAAGATCATTCCTCTTCAGTGTTTCTAATTTATCTGCAAGCAAACCAAACCAACCCAACCAGAGAGACCAGTTTCTTAACATTTTCTGTCTCCAAAAATAAGTTCTTTAAGACTGGGTGTTATTTAGATGATGTGTCAGGACAGCATACAATTTCTAAATTTAAAATGTTAAACTTAAGTCTATAGATGCTCAGAAATGTAGAATACACTTTATAATTTAAATCCATATGAATAGACTTGCAGATGCATTCATTTTTAATTTTATGAGAATTTTCAAGATGTTTTTAATAAAACAATTAAAAAACGGAATGTATCTTCAGGTTAATTCATGGAACTTTATTGTAAATAACTCTTGATGTGTCTGACTTAAGGACTCTAGGTGGAACTAGGCTGTTTCCTGTTTGGGTTCCTGCTCCCCTGTTGTTTGGGTCAAAGTTCTTTTGGGCCAGAAAGGACACTAGATTTTACATTGATAAAGATATACAAAAGGAATTGATTTGCAAGAGCTGGATATTCCTCTATCACCTGTATTTGAATTCTGTAAATAACTATGTGAAGTAGGTTGGGATTAGAGCTGCATTAAATGAGAGCCTCTTTTACAAAGTTTTGTTTTTTCCATATAGTTTCTTCATGGTTCAAGCAGCGATTTCCCCATTAGTTATTTAGATCAAGAGCACACTTATGAACTGTCTCTCAATTTCGGTAAAGACTTTCCCTTTGTTCATCATTCAAATAAAGATTATTAACACTTTATTACCTGTCTATTGAAATTCAAAATTCACTGAAATTCAATTAAAAAATTTTGAATGGGAAAAGCTTCCTGGATGGGAATCCAAATATTTGCCTTGTCTCACATGTCCTACATTTTCTTAGAAATGTGCTATAGTTCTGTGCATTAAAGCTTTAAATGAGAATTACTCTACTTCTACCATGATATCATTGTACATCTCCTGATGGATTATTCTCTATTCCTAGCTGTCTGAAACATTGTATTATCAAATGTGTGCTTAAGTGTCTGTATTTATTGGTCTCGTTTTTCAAGCCACCTGGAAGCTGTGACAAGCTAATTTCTAAGACTTATCGAAAGTTTGGCATGACTCGTTTGGATTTGTACCTCTCGGTCCAGCAAGGACAATAAGCCCTGTTTTGCTGGACGGGCTGAGATGGATTTAATCTTTTAGTTCACTAAAGGGAATTGTTGGCTTTTATTGCCAAATGAAGCACAAAATAGAACAAATTAGAAGCAGAGCAGGGTGAGAGGTCATAGACCGTGGTTAGAGAAGAAAACAAACACCAGAGAATGTTCGGGAAAAAAATTATAAATAGATCACTATAATTACTATACTTTAAAGCATGACTTCAGTGTGATCACTGCCTTGAGATCAGATTTGTGTAGTCCTTGAAATATTTTTATTTAATCAGATGTATAGTGAGCCTTAAAAATGCCAGACTTTTCACAACAAGTCTGAAATCACTTTTAGTTTCATTAATTCAAATACTGCTTCTTTGTTTTTCTCTTTACATAAAAAAATATAAAGGAACCTTCAGTTCAAAATAGTTTGTGGTTGGCTATTAAACTGTATAGAAGCGTACTGAACTAATGTAAAAAGATCTTCAGGTGGATACCCTAGTCAGAAAACTCAAACTCATGCTAGACTTTTATTTCTTTATTTGTTGTTTCTGTATCATTAAATGGAGATGGTTAAACTATCAATAGGTGATAAAGTCTTTTTATAGACTTCAGTAATTGTTGTTCCTATTTATTGCTCTGACTCTGCGGCTCTTCATTGTATCCCAGATGAAGTGGAAAAGTACCTTGCCCTGCTGGCTGCTATCTTCCTGTTTAGTAAACAGTACTTGCAGGAGAATCTGAGGCATTCGCTTCTCTATTGCCTGTTCCCTCTCTTTGTTTATTGCCAAATTATTACTGAAAATCCTCCTGGCTAAAGATGCATCAAGTTAGATGGTTTCATAGCTGGCTAAGTCCTGTGGAGCTTTTTAGTGTACAGGATTACTCTGTTCTTCTGAAGTGAATATCCGCTGCAGTAGGAAAGAATGGATGGTTTCTCATTGGGGATAGTAAACAAAGTAATATTTAAAATAAAAACTTTGTGTTAGTTCATTGTGGTTTATCTTGGTCCTAAGCCATAAGAACTGAAAGCATTGTCATGATCAGGAAATCTGTACTCAACATGGAATGTCACCGGAAATTAGTTTACGTGATGAACACGGCTAAAGAACATTTTTAGACAGTCATTTCCAGTCACAGTTGCAGGCCTTGCAGAGATGAGGGCCACTTTAACAAGCTAACAATTGAGGAAACATTCAATGTTTTTATTTTAAATCTGCACTCTATGAAGAGCCATTTCATTAAAACGGAAATAAATAAATACTAATATTAGTAAATGGTCAATAAATATTCCATTAAACAATTAATATCCCCATGAAATAAAAAATAAAAATAAAATTTTTATTTTATTATATGTCACAATTTTTGTATTCAAATAAGTATTACTTATTTAATTTATGTATTTTATTATTTATTTTCATAATGGAGTAATTTGTAGCTTTACTTTTACCTTGTAAAGCTCCTTTACAAATTGAGTTACTTTTATTTTTTTAACTCAGTTTTTCATATTAAGCTGCTTTTTATCGCATGTTCTTATATTTAAACAAGGGTCTGGAGTTTTATCTGACATATTTTTTTTTCTTTTTTTTGGGCAGCATTTTGCAGAATGCTTCTGAAATTTCTAGATTTATTCAAATGATTTGCAATGTCTGAAAACGGAAGCATCTCAGACTTATTGAGAGAATAATATCACTCGTCTGTCTCGGAAATGGATTCCTATGCTACTTCCGGAACCCAACTTTCTCGGGTTTGGATTCACACTTAGTCTTTTTGAGTTTGATTTTTCCTTTACTTTGAATGTATGGTTTATAATGCATAATCTGAAGAAACAACTAAAATGTTGATACAAACAGTGTAATCATATTTTGCTGCACTGCTCTGAGCATGCCTGATGAGGATGATGATGATGTTTAATGACAAAAAGTAATTAAAAATTTATGTAAATGTAATTAAGCGCTCTTTGGTGATTTAAGCATAGAAATGAATACTTTTAGTACATAATTACTTTATTTATGGCAACCTGGATGAATATATGCTCGGACGGACATGCGCAGAGGAGCGGATGGCACGGATCGTGCTTCCTGTATGGACCAAACAGCTCAGCAAAGGCAATACTTTGATTTTATTGGTCATTGTGATTAGAGTACTTCCATTCCTGCAAAGCAGATGCACTCCACCATTTCTGTGCAGCGCCCAACCACAGATAAAATCTGCCTCCTTATTTGAATTTCAGAACATGAAATAAAAGGAGCTTAACACGAAAAACGGAGTAAAACAACAAAAAGGAAGTCACTGAATGAGTAAAGTAGCTTTACAAAGTGATACTCCATTTTGATATAGATAAATAAATTGTGTAATAAATAAATCTTTGAATATATTAAAAAAAAAGCTTAAAATATAATAAAGTAAGATTAAAATAATTTTAACATTTATTTTGTGTCATTTCATGGGCGTAATTATTTATTTATGTTTAAATGAAACAGTTCTCAATAGTACTGAACCCTGTGGTGACTTTAATTTGAAGGTTTGACTAATTCATTTAACTGGATGTATCTTACTAAATATGCTATTCGATCAAGGTATTTCTTCTAAAAAAGAGAAGTAAATTGAGGAACGCCAAAGCAGTCATACAGGAAATCACAGAACTATGATGATGGTTTTGTCGGTTAAAAGTACACCGCTATTGTGACGTGATTTTTAAAGGGGAAAAACTTGTAGCAAATGTCTTTCCCACAAACTGTATTAGGCTAGAGTTAAAGTTATACGTTTTCACGTTTCCAACCTCATGTGGTGTAGCCACAAATTTTGATGAAAGTATCAGATGTCCAGATGCCTCTTTATAACAGTGGCTTTTGGAGATGCATCCAGAGGGTGCCGTCTCATCAGCATGCAGATATATCAGCACGGCAGAAATAAATTGATCTGAACACACAGCCATATGAAAGACCAGACCCTGTAAGATAGAGGTTTAATGATACTGTACAGTTAAAATGATTTAAAAGTTGACTACGGTAGTTTAGTTTGGCTTATTTTTACAATGGAGGTCACTGTAGGTCTTCCCTTTCGCTTGTAGATTTTGACCTTTACTCGCCAACATTTCCAAATCGAGGATGGTCCTCGACAGAAAGAGGTTGAAAACTCTTCATCCATTCTTATCTTTCTCTTTTCATGCGTGAATGAACTTCAGATTAGGGTCCGACTGCATTGCTGGGCCGATTTTAGCATCTGGCTCATTAGTCAACATCTGCCAAAATGTAGCAGATTTTAAAGAAATTCTATTTTTGCTGCCAACACCAAAAATAAACTTTGGCCGGGTGCTTATTGTGCTTCTCTGCCCCTCTCTTCTTGAGAGCTGATCTGCTCCTTGCCATCCCTCCCCTCAGTGAGCTCTCTCTGCACCACCCCTCCTGACAAACGCACTTTTACACAGCCGCTGCTAGTGTGAGCAAGGAATTGGACAGAGAGGTAGAAAGTGAGCAGTTTACTCCCTAGTAGCTGTGATTTTGTAAAAGTTAATTTAAGTGCCCTGTGGCAACAACCCTTATCACGCTGTTATGGCACGTGGAGGAGAGCTGACGAGTTTTATACGCTCTAGTTTTGCGAACACATTAGTATTTTAGACCTGTGTAAGTTTTACCTCTATGCGAAATAAACATAACTTTCAAAGGAAAATAAGATGATTATATTGTGTCCAACTATACTTCATACTGACATGCAGGGGCTCAAATTCAGAAGTTAATGTTAATATTTTAAAAGTCTCAATCTTATGTATTTAGTTGTATTCCTGGTTGGATGCTTTAAAAGCAGCAGCATCGCTACTCAAATCTAGTTTTAACCTTTCTGTTCAGAACTATTCAGTGCTTGTAAATATGACAAATGTATATTTCTTAGGTGTTTTTGTGAATTAACCTTTTAAAAATAAATCACATACAAAACGCCTCCCATTAGACAGTGTTTTATCACTTTAAGCTGTATGCGGCCACTTGTTTTTATTTTTAAATGCTTTTCTGTAGAATTGAAATCTAATTAGCAATGTTCACTAAATATATTAATTTCATAGGCAGAGGGTAACAGTCAGGTGTGGAGCCACTTAATGAAGGCTGTTACAGCTGTTGGATGCAGAATCTGCAGTGTTAAATTTTGTCAGGGCTCTCAAATTTGAGGCAATATCTAAATCAAAACCACAAAAAATGTATTTATAGTGTTATGGTGACACTGCTTATTTTAATTATATAGTTTTGTTCTATTTCTTTGTCTTGAATCATATTTTTGGTTATGGTAATTTAAATTGGACTATAGTTGGACAGTGTATATCCCATGTATGTCCATATTTAGTTTTTTTTAATATTCTGGTCCATATATGTCAATATCAATATGTCTGGTATAGTTTTTTTTTTTTTTTTAAAGCCCCTAAAATCGACTTCGGCCTTAAAAATCCCATGTCGGTCTGGCTCTACTTCAGATGTCCTCTCTTTTTATAAAGAAATACACTTTCTATTTTAGTACCTCTTTATACCTCTGTGCTTTCTGTCATTTTAAATCTCCCACTGGTAGTGATAGAAGCCAACAATAAGTCCTCTTTCCTTAGTAACAGCATCCAAACCGAAGAGTGTTTTTGTCTGTGGGACCTGGCAGTGCTTAGCAGTGTTCTTACTGATTAGATTAAAATTTTAGGGCTGATTAAGCGGAAAATCTGAGAATTTTAATTACCATCCTGTGGACCTCGGCAGCACAGGGCGTTTTCCTGCTACTGGAGAGTTTGCAGGACACATGAGCATCCCATTAGTCTTCCTAAACTCACCAAGAGTTCATTCCACACATAGTTA
Source organism: Cyprinodon variegatus (assembly GCF_000732505.1). NCBI lineage: Eukaryota > Metazoa > Chordata > Actinopteri > Cyprinodontiformes > Cyprinodontidae > Cyprinodon > Cyprinodon variegatus. The sequence continues at coordinate 1,097,297 of NW_015150669.1, forward strand.
TAGTCCGAAACCGCAGTGAGGAGATGTTTATTGATGCCTGCTTCTACTTACTCTATTTAGTGATAACTAACAGAAACTTGGAAGAATCGTAAGGTTCACATTTAGTTAACTGGGTTTGGTCACAGTCTTTTTAGGGTTTATAGTTTCCATAAATGTTTCAATGCTGGTTAGTTGTGCATCTAATTGTCTGTTTGAAGAATTAACTTGGGAATATTTTTGTTAATTGCATTGCCAGTGCTAGTGTTTTATTGCCGTATGGTGCTAAGTGCTATACTTGTTAAAGCAATTACCTCTGCTGTTCCACATGACTTATTTTATTACCATTTTCTCCTCTCCAGTGAGCTTACACTGACTCTTCTCTCCAACATAAATGTTATGTTTGGAAACTGTGTTAGTCATGACAATGCATAGCAAAAGCAAATGTTGGCTGTGTGATTTCTTTTAAGAGCTGGCAGAAGATTGAAAGTGTTCATTTTGCTACAGCAAAACGTCTTACCCAGGGGCTGAAGATCAGTGAAGAACTGGGACAGGATCCCAATGTATATAGTGTGCTTGTGTGTGATTTTCCCCCACAGCCACAGAACTGGAAACACACAGACACACTCTGACCTCAGCCGCATGGAAAGTCCCACTCGGTCTTTCCTCATCGTACAGGCAGGATTTTCCAGTTTAATTACTCCACTGCATTGTAATTTCACATTAACTTGTAGCTTGGCTGAAAATTATTCTCTCCCTTCTTAAAACTTCCTCCCTCGCACACAGAGGTTGATCAAATTATCCCACAAATCAACACGATGGAGTGATAATATCACCAAGGTCTAAACAGACACTGTGGTGGATGCTTTCCATAGAGAAGTATTTTCAGTATCACTGCTTTTGTTTGGTCTTTTTCCTGTTTAAATACAGTAATTATCTGTATTATTTCTGGCGTGCTTATTATGTGCAATTATTAGTTATTTTACATAAGGATAACGAGTAAAGTCTCACCAGATGTGTGTGAGTTTGCTGTAACTTTATTTAGTATTATTAGATCAAAATTAGTGCCGTTAGCATTTGTAATTCTAAATTCCTGCCTCAATGTTTATTTAGAGCTTTATGCTCAACAACAAATATTCCCAGAGCACTTTAGTTTACACCTAATTATGGTTCATCCACTCATCAAATATATTGCATTTTTGAATATCGAACTGGCTTGTCACCATTATGCAGTTACCAATCCAAAACACACCCGCTGATTTCTATGTTTGCGTCTAGTGTTTTTGTTTGCACATTTTTATAAATGGACATTATATCTGTTATTTAAATGAGACTTGAATTTGAGTTTTATTTCTGTTTTTGAATTCATTTAAAAACAGTTAACAGAGAAAATTAAACTGTAGCTCTGCTAAGATACCAAATTTGTAAAGTCATCCCCACTATAAACTATCATTATACTTGTTTCTAAGCGTTTTTGCAGTCGAGTGCATTGTGATATTTGACTTGGATGCCTCTCACAAGATGGAGAAAGATGAGTTAGCACAAATATAAAAAAAAAAGAAGTCATTGCGCCAAACTGAATGTGACCTGATGCTGTTTGATTTAATTTTTTTGTTTGTTTGTTTTTGTTTGTTTTTACTGTTTTTGTTTTACAATTTTCTTATAGCTGTAAAGCAAGAGGCAGATGGCTCATTTATTTTTCTAAAATACTGTGAAAACTGAAAAAAAAAAACAGAATTGGGTTTTTAGGTTTATAAAACTGCTGCCTCAGTTTGGATTTGCATCTGTTCATTAGCCACCTCTTAGTTCTTTGTGGAGGTTTGTCCAGAATGATCTGCCATAAAAATAAAACAGAATTTAAATGGTTGGTCTGCCTCCATAATACCTCTTACTCTCTGTCCTGTTGGGCATGAGGAATATGAATATTCCTTTGATGCAACAAAAAAAATGGACTGAAGCCTTTAGCTGATTAGACTGATGAACACAACTGGCACAACATTTCAAAGACTATGCAATTTCTTTCTATTGGCAAACTTTTATTTAAAATGATATAAGGAGTTCCACCTTGTGACCTTTAAAATTCCCGAAATGTCAATAAACTATTATGATTTTATCTATTTTTTTTTTTTGTCTAAATAATTTTTCTTCTTTCCTCCAGGCCTGAGTGCACATCAACACCTCAGAAATCTGAAGATGCTAGGATCTAAGAGACCAGAGCTCCTCGCTGATCTGCTAGGTTCTTCCATTATGTCGTAACTAAAGGTTGTCCGGCCTCCTTCCTTGGGAATCCTCTCTCTTAAATCTCATTTCCTCTTTTGAATTTGGGCTTGTATTCAACATCAGCAATCCCCTCACCTGATGTGGTGATTTCTAACTGAATTATTGGTAGCGCCTCATCTGGCGCAATGAGTAGCCTGCAGCATGGCAGTACAGGCTCAGAGCGAGACCTTCAGTCCGCTGTATCCTCTGTTAGCCTCCCCTCAGTTAAAAAGAACTCTAAAAGACGCCGTCTGTCCCTTCACTCATTCTTCGGAAGGAGACTCAGACCTGAACGGGAGTCCAAACGGAAGTCTAGGACTCTGTCATCTGGGGTGGATGCGGTTGTCAGCCTTGAAAGCGTGCAGACTGAGACCGGGCTTGACAAAACTTCCACCCAGCCTCCGTTGGACGTAGCGTCCACATCAACCGGGTCGGGGAGTTTGTCAGAGCTACTGGAATGCCCCCTGTGCCTGCTTCGCCATACACGGGACCGCTTCCCGGACATCATGACCTGCCACCATCGTTCCTGCGCAGACTGCCTGCGCCAGTATCTACGCATTGAGATTTCAGAGTCCCGCGTCAACATCACCTGCCCCGAGTGCTCGGAGCGCTTCAACCCACACGACATCCAGATGATCTTGGGAGACCGAGCCGTCATGGAGAAATATGAGGAGTTCATGCTGAGGAGGTGGCTGGTGGCCGAACCAGACTGTCGCTGGTGTCCTGCCCCCGACTGCGGGTAAGATTGTGTGGTGCTTACAAAAATATAAATCAAAAGCTTTCAAAAAATTTCCTTTCTGTCTCTCACATAAGATTTTTTTTTATTTGATATAAACAAGTGAAAGAATAATTGGAAATAAAGTGCCATATAAAGATATTCAGAAGCCTTGAACTTTTTCACAAGGTATTTTCTAAACACGTTCTTGTTTTAAGTGATAGATGAGCATCTAATACGTAATTGTGAAAGAAAGGGAGAAGGGTTTTTTAAAGACTTAAACATGCCTCTGAGCAAAGTTGTGTGGTGGAAAAATCTGCCGCTAGACGGTGCAAAATATGGGGCGGTTCTATGACTGACGCGGCGCTATGCCTTCCTGCTGGACAGTAGGGGTGTGCAAAATAATCGTCATGATGATGATGCATTGTGATTCTAATTTTCGTGATCTACTGCATCGATTCTTGATGCCAAGAATCGATTATTAATTTAAAAAAATTAATAAATAAAATTGCATGAATGGTTGGCGAACATCAGCCAAAAACAAGTGTAATACTACTTCCAGTCCAGTAGATGTTGCTGCAAATGTGTTGACGCACGCTGCCTTGTGTCAC
>NW_015150669.1:1102552-1134544 GCF_000732505.1 Cyprinodon variegatus
ATATATATATATATATATATATATATATATATATATATATATATATATATATATAATCATAATACAGTAAAACAAAACTTTAGTCTTTCATTTGGCTCTGTAAAAGCAGACCCAGTGTCTGAACTCATCCTCAGTTAAAAATAACTCAGTTTCAATAGAGCTGTTTTATTTTTGTAAGTGCAATGAGTCATCCAAAAAAAGATGTGAGCAGGATATGGATACTATCATTCTGCTGATGGGTCTGTCTCATTGTTGTAAACGCTGGGAAAATATTCACTTAATATTTGCTCACCCCAAATATAATAAAATGGATATCATAAATTTAGCTTAAATCACATCAAAATGTGTGTTTTGTTTCACTTTGTTATTTATCAGTGATGTACTAAAACTAGAATATGCTGTTATGTTGGTAACTGTAATCTAAAGGTGTTTAAACTGATGGGAATTGATAGTTGAATCAAAAACGTAAATATAAATGAATAATTGGTGCTAAAGGTAAAATGCATTTAATTAACATTATGAGGCTCATGTAATCTGAAGCTTTGCTAAACATTAGGTTTGGGTTTTTTGTCCTCTGTGCTGCTGAGAGGACAGGGTTCAGGTCAGTTTAGGGTCTTATTTGTTTGGAGCCCTAAGGGATTCAGCAGTTTGCTCACAGAGAGCCAGATTGTGACTAACACTAAGCTGACCCTGCTTGGCTTCACCACAACAGACTGTACTGTTTGGCCATAACAACCACTCCATAAACAAAACACTTGTGCTGCTCCACTACACTTGGCTCCAACACACCAGCCATCCTATTTAGTCAGAAAGTTCCCACCCTTTAACCTGAATATACTTTCTAGATTTGGTTCACCAACAGCACTGAATTAATGACCTCTTGTTCAGCTTGGTGGGATTCATCTACGGTAACAACTTTGGTTCGACTCACTGCTAAACTTTTCCCCATTTTAAGTTCTCTTCCTTTTAATTGTCGCATAATTTGGTTTAAGGCTATTAGGCGTTGTTTCCTAGCTGAACAAGTTTGTCAAGTGATGCATTTGTTTTTGTTGCACTAAGCCTTAGTTTTAAGGCGGTTTAACTCCAGTAAATAACTATTCCCTTAGTGACTAAGGGAATAGTTATTTACTGGAGTTAAACCGACTAGATTGTGAGGTTCCCCTACCTGTTTTTTTTTTTTTTTTTTTTGTTACAGCGTCGGCATGTCTCCCTCTTATTAGTGTAGGTTGTTTGGCATTGATTAAGTTTTATTCATTGATTGAGTTTTGTTTTATTTTCAGCATTATTTTTTTTTATTTGTTCTTAGAGTGGGGTTATAACAAGCACATTTTAATAGATTCATTTTTTTTAATCAGATGATCCATAGATTCTTTAGCAGCAACGTGAAATTGTCCCAATATTTGAGACGTCACAAATGTGCTTTTTTTTATCCTGCCAAGGACAGATTATTGTAAATTTCTGTTTCTATTCCTTCTAATCCTTGTGTTGTTAGTGGTATTTTATTACATGACGTCAGTATTATGCAGATAAGACCAAACAATGGTAATAGCCCCAGGGAAAATAAAGGGGCTGTTTTTCTAAAAGGACTAAAACTGAAAGTTTTCTCTCTGCATCTCTATAAAAAAACAAATAGATTCTAAAATGTCCTAACAGTTGATAAACAGGTTTAAATCTTCTCTCATTGTTAGTAGCACCATGATTACATGCCATCTGCAATGAATGGTTATTCATTTAAGTTATTTTGTTGATGTTTCAAAGTCTACGTAGTAGACCTTTTGGACTGTAAATTCTTAGCGGAGCAGCATCCAGATGTTGGGAGTAAATCACTTCTCACTGGAGCTAGAGCCCTCAGCTAGTTTTAGCACAATTATGGTAGGTAAATACCTAATGCTTTTCAGGCAGGTGTTAGTGGCAGGTCTTGATAACTGTGGATGGAAAATATTGGCATTCTTTGGCTTTACTTGCACTCTGTTATTCATGCCTGAATCAATTTCTCAAGCAACAACTGTCAACCTCAAATATTTGAACTTTGAAAGTCTCTTTTGCTTTACTGCACATGACTGCACCCATGTTATCTCTCTGCAGCTATTAATGTGTAGCTAGTGTGGGCCTCGGGTAAATCTGCTATACCTTATTCTAGCACAAGGGAAAACTGTTGGATGAACAGAGTAGGAAATGAAACTGAGGAGGGATTAAATTTGCATGCAGAAATGTGTGGGAAAACACAAGGAAGTGAAGACGTCAAAACATGCATTTGGAAATCTCCCTTCTGCTTGTTCATATTTTACGCAATATGTCACCAGTTTGCTCACCAAAGTGTTAGTTATTTGGAAACTGTCTGGACAGACTTTCGTTTTACCCTTATTTGCTTACATGCAACCCTCAGTTCACAGCTATTAAATATGTTCAGCATGTTTGCAAATTAAAAACAGTCAACAAGCACAACAGATATATTTTTAGTTTTACTGTCCTCTAAGCACTCTGTGTTGTGTTTCCTCTATAAGTTTCTTTTTAATTTCTTATGAAGAAAAGGGAAGCTAGAAGCTATGGCAAAATCATTGAGGTTCTGTTTCATCCTGATTATGAAAATTATGATCTTTAAGACATAGCTTAAAAAGATGAGTCAGCTTGAGAACACCTTGTTCCTAATTCTACTGAACTCTTTCAAAAAAACACTTAAGAGCTTTGTTTTCCATGGCTATCGGTTAAATTTTGGGTTTTCATATTTAATGGTTACTTTCCTGATTAAATTCTTCCGATTTTAATCATTTGATCACTAACTAAATCCTATAGTCTGACTTTTTGTCTTTGAAAGTGCTGTTAGAGCTGCTTTTATGGTTTTAGTTGACATATAATGCATATTACGGTAAATACTTTAACGGACTAATGTATCTTAGCTATGATAAATTCATATATTTTCTCGGAAAATGTGTTCCGTTTGTCCCAGACACAAACCTGAAGTAGGGTGGCTAAAAAATGTATGTACTTTTGAGTAGCTACACTGAGTTTCCTGATACACCTTTTTTTATTTCATATACTATAACAAATTTCAGCTTTAAATATTAGTCATTACAAATAATTATACAGTATGATAACAGCAGAATTAAAACACCTGCCTTTTTACTTAATTTTTAGTATGGCTTGTTAAAAAAAAAGGCTTATATTTATATTTTATAAACAGAAAAATTTAATAAACAATAACGGATATGAAATTAATGAACAACTCATTGTTAAGCAATGTGTTTCATACATGTAAAACATAAGCAGATAGAATTGGTGTTTCTATCAGTTTACGTATATTGGACATTTATAATACAGACCAATATTTTTGGATACTCTATTTTTTTGGCTGATATTGGACCAATTGTTAAAATCCAAGTCCAGTCAGGACATTAAAATTTTTTATAGAGTCTGTGTTGGCAGAGGTGTTTTTATCAGAACCATTTGGAGACATATCTACCATACTTTAAGCCAGCAGCAACACCCATTTGTTAACTTTTGTCTGTTTAAATATCATAAGAATGTGAAAAGGTTCTTTAGGCTTTTATGCACATTTGGTTGACAAGTCCAGACTGATGCTGTTTTGCTAAAATTCCCTTCAGTTTATTTATTTATGCTGTTTTTTCTTCAAGGAAAGCAACAAAACATAAAAAAACATGTTCAAATTAGATTTGGTCATAAATCTAAAATATTCAGTGAGACCCAATTAAGGCCCAATATTCCGATATTATGGTCCAAGTTGGATCCAGTTACATGCAGTCTATGTCCATGGTAGCTAGGGTCATAGCTCTAAACCTGCGTTCTGCTTTATGCTTCCTCCTAGGTATGCTGTCATTGCTTTTGGCTGTGCCAGCTGTCCAAAGATCACCTGCGGACGCGATGGCTGCGGTACAGAGTTCTGCTACCACTGCAAACAGCTGTGGCATCCCAATCAGACATGTGACACGGCACGGCAGCAAAGAGCTCAGAGCCTTCGGCTGAGGAGCTTCAGGTCATCGTCACTGAGCTACAGCCAGGAGAGCGGCGCAGCCGGTAATGCTGATTGGTGGATGGATGACTGATCATAAATTAATTTGCATTGATCTAACTTGTTCTCTCAAGAATTTATGTTTTTTGGTCTGAAGGTGAGCTTATCCTCTAGGAAGGTCTCATGTTGGAGAGCTCACCAGTCAGTAGGAAACATCAGTCAACGAACATCATGCTTAAAAAAAGAAAATTGTAAATCTAAAGGAAAAGTGAAAGATTTCTAAATGATTCACAGTAGCTGTGTTGGTCTGTGTGCCTTAACCCATTCCTTGGCCCTTGGTCTCAATCCTGTTTCCAGTTAGCCTAGCCACTGTGTTTCTGTTAGCAGGAGTTGCCATTTTGGCTCAACTGTCCCATATATTAATGAGTTGATTTTTATTTTCTTGTTTAATTCTTTCTCCAATATTACACCACCTCATACATAACCTCATTTTCAAATGAATTGTCTAGATATATATCCTGTTTTATTATTTTGTCAAATGTCCCATTATGGTTTATTTTCTTTTAATTATCTATGGTAGGCGATGACATCAAGCCATGCCCTCGCTGCTCCGCGTATATCATCAAAATGAACGATGGAAGCTGTAATCATATGACCTGTGCCGTATGCGGCTGTGAGTTCTGTTGGCTCTGCATGAAAGAGATTTCTGATCTGCACTACTTGAGGTGAGACAAAAGCATGATGGTTGACTCTATAGTTATGTCTTTAAATCAAGTTTATACATTATTAAGTTTTTCTCTTAAAATCACTGTTTTATTATAGTCCTATTTTTAGAATCAGCTGTATTTACACAGAAACTTACCCTCTCACCTCAGCAGTCATCTCTGTTATTTCATGTTTATGTCATGCAAAAGATATGTTATGTGTACTTTGTCTTTTACTTTTTGTTCTGTTTTAAAATTATTTTCTATTGGTACAATTTGAAATTAAAACATCTTTTCTACAGTCATTCTTAGTTCTGCTCCTTGGGGCGCTTCAAACCAGGTGCTCTAACGCACCTGGTTTGAAGCAGTGGATCATGAACAGGCTTCTGAAGATTTTGTTCACCTTATTTTTTCTCTGTCTTCAGGTTCTTATACATGCCAGTAAAAAATCCAGAGCCTTTGTTTGTTTCACTCCTTAAAGGAATTTTCCATTACAGCCTTTTAAGAGCACATTTGATGTAGTCCTTGGACAAAGATTTATAAGGATCTCACACATGCTTTGGTTTACTGTAATAATTTGCTCAGCTTTTCTTTGAGCCCTAACAGACCCTTTTCCATTTTCCATCTTTACAGTCCATCAGGCTGCACATTCTGGGGGAAAAAGCCTTGGAGCAGAAAGAAAAAGATCCTCTGGCAGCTTGGGACTTTGGTGGGAGCGCCTGTGGGTATCGCTCTCATTGCAGGCATCGCCATCCCAGCAATGATCATTGGGATCCCAGTCTATGTGGGCAGAAGGGTGAGAACTCCCCTCAAACAGCTGGACTCGAGAGAAAAAATGTGTTTGACAAGATAAACATGCAGGTTTGAGAAAGAAAAGAATTATATCCGGCGAGAGGAACAAATATCAGCAATTTTTACATTGCAGAGGCAGACAATTTCTGGTTATATTATATTTAATGAGAGCAAGATGCCATCTTTCTCATTCAAGTCCTTTAGATGGTGATAATATGCTTAAGGGCTTTACTGCTACACAGCAGGGAAGAGAGAGTTGCTGCATCCAATTCAAAATAAAACTGCAATCACAAATTTTGATGGGGGTGAAAAAAATCACAGTTTGAAATTCTTGACCAAATTGCACAGTCTTAGTCAATTTGAATCATTCCAGATGGATACTGATGTTAAATATTTGTATAGAACCTGGAAGTTGACCAAACAGGGTAATGGCAGTAATGAAATGTAGGTTATAGATAGTTAAATTAAATAATCTATAATAATAGATTATTTTATTTAACTATCTATATATAGATAAAAATAATAATAAATCATTGTCCTAAAGTTAAACTTTACATTTAGAGAACTGAGCTATAAATGTATCAGAGGCTCTGTGGTCCATATCCAGATAAAAAGTCAAAGTAGATGGGTAAATTTTGCTTTCTTAGGTCCAAAAGTTATGCAATGGGAAAACTGAAATGTTTGTCTTTATTATATTTTGACTACTGTCAATAAATAGACTATAATTAAAAAGATTTATTTTAGTGATTTAATTGAACAAAAACAAAACTAGCAGAACAGGTCATGTGTTTGCAGTTCTATTTCCAAGCCTGTCAATTGGAAGGAAAACCTTTCGCAGAACAACAAGATAAAACGGCAGGAAAACCAGCAGTTATACAGGAATGTGAAGCAAACCTCTATTATTTTACATTTCTATTCTGGACGTTCCATTGCTCCATTTTTATATTATTTTTATTTTATTTGCTTTATTATGATATAGTGTAATATAACTTACCATGAAATATTAACTGTATGAACGATCTTATATTGAATTACTTCACTAAAATGGCTTTTAGATTGTATTCCTCTTTGAATTACAGATTAGTTTTATCATAGTTATGCACTAAATATATATATATAATTTTTTGTTTTTAAATCAGATTCATAACCGCTACGAAGGAAAGGACATTTCAAAGCATAAGAGGAACTTGGTGATAGCTGGTGGTGTGACGCTGTCGGTGATTGTATCTCCAGTGGTTGCTGCTGTCACTGTTGGTAGGAGAACCTTTTTTTATCTTGCCTTTTTTGATATTTGTAATATATTATGAGATTCCAGTCTAGGGAAACTGGGTGAAATTACATTTGTTTTTGTTTCTATTCTTCCTGAATCTCTTATTTAATATAGAATGGAAATGTTTATTGTCTTGAACGTATTCTACTTCCTGTGTGTCTTAGGTATTGGCGTTCCCATCATGCTTGCGTACGTCTATGGGGTTGTCCCAATCTCTCTGTGTCGGAGCGGAGGCTGTGGGGTTTCCGCCGGCAACGGAAAAGGAGTTCGAATTGAGTTTGATGATGAAAATGACAACATAGGCACCGGGCCAGTAGCTACAGGTGAGAATCCCCGAAATGAGGTAAATGATGTAGCAAAGTTGAGCCAACAACCATTAAGATGGCATGCAAACAATATTAAATAAAGATTGGTATTATTTTTTGCAATATTTTTTTTCATTTTTCTTTTTAAAGAAAATAATCAGTTAACTGGCTGCGCTAATCTGCAGAAAAGATGGGGATTTGCACAGGAGTACGTGGAATGCAATTACACTGAAACTAATGTTCATACCGGTGGATTTTGTACACAGAGCATACTTACATCAGGTGTTGGTTTAAAACATTGTTTTGTGAAAGGTTACTGCAAGGCCCAGGACAAATATTTGTGCGCATGTGTGTGGGTTGAGCCTCTTAGTTTCCCGGGGGCTGTAGAGCGTGAGAGAGGCAACATGTTTTTCTCAGCCTCTGTCAACAGCGAGAATAAGAATTTAAGACCACAATGACTTCAGATAGTCTGACCATCATGAGAACAAGAAGAGTAAAAGCAAAAAAAAAGACGTTTGTATATTGTGGTTGAAAAAAATCTATTTCCTATCAAATCCCTTCATAATATTTTCATATGAGTACTGATTTTCTTTTAGTGTTCACTCAGGCCATCTGCAAGGCTACACAGTGTCTGCGTGACAGGGTGTTTTAAACACAACAGAAGATAATTTTTCTCCTTCACATTTTAGACTCCTTCCTATCAAGGTTTCTTCAACATTTTACTGTTTTCCTCACATTGTATGTAACTTGTTTTTAAATCTGTATAAAGAAGAGCCTTTGTAGCTTTTTGCAGGCTTCGTAAGAATTTAGGGAAAACATGTATGATTCATTATCTATCTGTATCTGTCCTTCCTTGCAAGGTATTTAATATAAAATGCTGGCTTGAATGAGAAACAGAGGATCTCAATTTCTTGTTAAAGAAGTCACAATATGTTCCTAATTTTTATTTATCTCTTTAATAGTTTAACAAATTCATACACAATTTTAGTTTTTTAATATTAAGATTTTATTTTAGTCGTATTGGCCACCAAAGTTCTTTTTTTTGTCCCACTATTATGTAGATAAATACATTTAGTTTTTTTAATCTCATTCCCAGACACTACGTCTGTGGCGGAGACACGGCTCAACAACCCGAGCCTCGGAGACGGCGCAAGCGTCGGAGGTTTGACTGGCCTCAGCGTCAGCGGGAGCCACATGGAGCGCTGCGGAGTGAGCTCAGCTCAGCGGGACAACATGAGCGACAACGCCAGCACCACGGCACTTGCTGGGACCAGCATTACGGGCAGCCTGTCTGGCAGCTGCTACAACAGGTAAAACATGAAGAGCTCAGTGCTGCTTAATTATGGTATTGAAAACATGTGACTTGGAAAGACTATCTTGTTTCTCCACTTCTAACCCACCCTTTTTTTTTCTTTTTGACGAGCAGCGTAACTGATTACTTTTTATTTCTTATAATTGCTTTTGGAAGGATGGAAGTGCAGGCTGATGTCCAGAAGGAGCGCTGCAGTTTAAGCGGCGAGTCGGCCACCGTCAGCCTGGGGACGATCAGTGACAACGCCAGCACCAAAGCCATGGCCGGCTCCATTCTCAATGCCTACATGCCGCTTGAAAGGTTAGCATTCAGATCACACCCATCCTGCAATCAACAGTTTCTCACACCCTGGCTGGAAAAGATCCTAAGCATTTTAGGCTCATGTTGACATCATAATGTCATGCTGCACTCGGCCCTTTGTGACACACCCCACCATGTATTTAGACTCTACATGTACAGGAGAATATGTAGCATTTATTATTTTGTAGGTAAACATCATGGATCAGTTAGACTAATGTCCAACAAATCTGCATCACCCTTGATATCAAACATAAAAATAAGCTAGGATCTTAATTTCAGAAAAGATAAAATAAATGTGGAAATCCTTAGGGTTTCTTAAAATTTGAATTTTGATTTTGTTTTTTAGTGTTTCAAAAGTGCATTTAGATTTTGAGTAAAATGGTTAAAGCACATTTAATGGCTCACCACATCTTTTGTTCATATTGATCTTCTACAGATTAGAGAATTAAATGCAGAATAAAAATAACAATGAAGGTTTGGTTGAAGGACAATTAAAGTAGAATTTAATCAAGTTTAAAGCTTTTACTTTTTTCAAATTACAAAGTTTTTTATGTTTCCAATGAATCTGCAGGATAGAAAGAACTTTAATTCCTCGAGAATAAAATGGCGTAATACAAATAAAATGATGTTTAACTGTAAATGAGATATACCAAAACACATATATTTTATAAGAAAGAGTTTAAGAATAATTTCAGTCAAAAAGACAAAAAAAAAAATCTAACATAAAACATAAATTACAATCCTGTCCGCCAAATTAAATTTTATTTGATAAGTTAAAAAAATAAATGTATTAAATTAAGCCACAAATTGTGTGTAGTTGTGAGAGCTAACCATTGAAATGCCAGACATATGTTTGAATTCCACATCCAAAGGTTTGTATGTTTAAAGTCTTGTGATGTTATTTTGCAGAGACGGCAGCCTGGAGGTTCCCGCTGACTCTGAGTCCAAACAGGACAAGGTGAGACACGGCAGTGCCAGCAGCAGCATGGATGAGACCAGCTGCAGCAGTGGTCCGGCCGTCATCAAAGGAGCAGGCGCTGACGGATGTTTATGCTCATGTCCCTCCACATGCTGCTGTGGACAGCCCAGCAACCAGTGTGGCCCCTCTTCCTCTTGTTCTAAGGACCCTATCACTACTGTGGGCAAAACATGCAAAAGTAAGCTTTGGAGAAGAGCAAGCAGTAGCAGCAGCAGCAAAGGAGACAGAAGAGTGAATGAAAAACAAGGCGACATCGATGCTCAGTTTCTGGAGCAGCGGAGCGCTAACTCCTCCGAGCTGGATTCACCGTCTCTGAGCGGTAGCCTGCCTTCAGTGGCCGACTCGCACTGTAGCCACTTGTCATCCGAGTTCAGCTGCTCCGACCCTGAAACCCTAAAACCTAGCCAACCATCATCCCAGATTGACCCTCCCGCTCATCAGCCCACTATCACACCTTTGCCTGAGGTGGAGCATGACCGCCTCGAGAATCTCCCAGCTCAGAGTGGCCACGCAGCCTTCAGCCATCGCTTGCTGTCTTCATCCCCACCTGCTTCACCTAGAAAGAGAAGCAGTAGGACTTTCCTTTACATCAGCGAGGACGGCAGCGGTGGAAACACAAAGCCAGAGAGGTTTGTTGAAGAAACCACCAGAAGCACTGCCGAACAGCCTGTGAGCCCCACAAGGAAGCGATGCATACAGACAGATATTTGAAGGTACCCTTCCTTACTTTTGCTGTGTTACTGCTGCAAACTGTGTTCGCTTCATCATCAAATCTCAACATCCCCTTAAAGCTAGGAAGCTGAAGATCAGGGTTTATCAACGCAGTTAATCTGTTTAGTAACATAGGGTGAGAAGGAAGTAGGCAGGAGATTTATGGATGTGTATACACAAAGAAGATCATTTGGATCTCTGGTTTTAAGTTTCAGTCAAGTTTAAAGAGCAGTGAGCTAGATTTGAATGTATGAGGACATGTTTGAAGCAGGCTTTAAACTTTGTGAGATTCTGCAGATCTGCGGTGTTTTGCAGAGAGAACAGTTTCCTACAAAACATAATAGTTTCCTAAAACCCGGATCAAACCAGCGTTACGGATGTCCCAATCAGGATCATTTTATCCTAAATACCCAACTGAGTCATTTAACACTTTAGTGTGGTTATCAAGTCCCAGATGAACATGGAAACAAATTTACTGTCCCATGAATTATTTTTAATATTGGAGCTTTTATGTGCTGTTAAAAAAATAGATAAAAATGGTATGGTTTTTCATTAGTGTCAGGATTATACCTCATTTAAAATACTCTTCTATGACTCCCACTACTTGGTTGTCCTGACATGCTAGCCTAAAGCTAGCATAGTTTTATTTAGGATATTTCCAATCAGTAGTGATCAGCCTAATAACATTCCAGTCAGCTTCTAGCTCAGTTACAGACAAACTTGCTTAAAAAGTTGCTCCTTATCTGAATCAATGAAGCCATTTCCTTTGAACATTATAAAATAAGATAAAATAAGCAGCATTTGACCTGCTTTCCATGTCGCATTTTCTACAAAGACATGTTTTGTTTTTTTGTTTTTTCAGTGCAGCAAAGAGCACAATATGACAAAAAGGAGAGGGGGATTTAGATTTTTGCATACAATATGAGGCCTGTAGAACAGCTAGTGACTTTTAAAATGCAAAAACCTGCCTTAAAAATTGCAAATACAAATCTTGCTGGGGGTGAGGCAGGAGTTAAGCTATTGGTCATTTTGAAATGTTTTTATCGGGACATGCCTAGTTTTAGGGTTTTCCTGACGCTGGTTATGAATATGTAGTGTAAGCTGCTATCATAAACCTTATTATTAAATCTGCAAAAATGTTTCCTCTCTGGTTTAGCAGAAATCAGAGAATGATCTGATATCGCCACTGTGTCGCCAGTTTACCCTTAAAGTCCCTCAGGATGGTTAAAGTGACTCTGGGGTGTTGAGGTGGGACCAGACGATACAACAGCTTTGTATATTTTTCCTAATCAGACATAAGAAAAATTCTGTATTTGTTTTTGTTTAAGACGTGACTCATGTTTGTGTCCTATATATTTGCTTATTTTTATGGTAAACTTTGGGAAAGTGGCTTTAAAAGTTAAAGCCCTATGGTCCAAATTTGTTGGTATAATCAAATGAGAACTATCAGTTTGAATACTGATTTCTGTGCTTAAATGTTCTTAGTTGAAACCAATGACTTTCATGCAGTTACTGTTCACGATCTCTGCTGATTTATCAGATTTCACTACATGTTCAGAGTACTGTTGATGCATGAAAGGTAACTTTAATACAATTGGTTCAATTGTATATGCTACAAAGAGAGGAGCTCTATTTTCTTTTTTTTTTTTTTTATATAAAAATATGTAGCATCACTTAAAAGTTACAGGGCTTTTTAGAGATAAAATTGTAGATAACCAACCAAACATTGTATTTGCAATAATAAAATAAGCTTCTTAGATGACTATACAATAAGAACTGATGTCTCTTCTGTGGAAATGCATCAGCTTTATTTTGAAAATATCTTGTGCAATTAGAAACTGCTTCTGTGTAACCAAGCACATTCATCCTATTTAATATTGAGCAGTGACTGTACAGTATTAGATTTATGTTGTTTTGAATCCAAATGAAACATTCTGGATATACTTTATTAGCAGGCATTTTTCTTTTTCTTTTAGCAAATGGCTGATTCAAGAAATTGTATTTGTCCAACCTACAGTGCCTTGGGTAAATGTCCTGTGTGGTGTTTTTACTTTATTTCATTCTGTCTTCATGTGATAAATATGAAAAAATATTGTTGAAATGTCTTCTGCCTATAAACAAATTGTAACAAAAAGACAAAATCTTAAAGGAAAAACCAGCTTACGAGTTCTAAGAGCCATTTTGGCCTTCCAAAGACTCCTTTCAGGCTATGTTTTGCTGAGTTGCTCCTACTGTACTGTCCAAATTGACAATGATTACACCAAAATGTTTCCCTGTAGCCGCCAAAGTCTGTGTACGAAAACGGCGCATGTTGGCATTAAAATATGTTGAATTCAGAGCAGTTTGCTTCATCAGCTTCAGACTGCACTAAAGCTGCATCTACGGTTTTGCAGCCTGACAACTTAGCCGATATCTACCAGCTGCTTTCTGAGCTGCTCAACAGTGATTAGGAATTTCTCACTCTCTTTTAGATAAACCTCACACAGTTTATTTTCCTCATGTCTGAACTCCTTATTTAATTTAATTTCTCTGTTTCTATTTAAAAGGCTGATGTCATGTTTTTATTTCTCTAATTTTGGTGAAAAGAGGCTTATGCTATTTGAAACCTTCTGCATTTTGATTCCTTGCATTTGAATGTGCATGTCAATGCATATCCTTAAAAAATAAAAATGTCAATCAAGCATTTTGTGACTGTTTATTAGAACATTTTGTTTGGGTTTTTTTTTCTGACGCCTCTGTTATTTTCAGATTTTCCACCAAACCATTGCAAACCAAAAGATCTCAGCACATTTTTTACCATTTTCCATAATTTTTAATTCCCTTTCCATGTATAGCTTCCCTTTAATAACCACATGACATTTATTTTTTTGTCTCAATCTAAATAAACGTTTTAAGAAAACTTTCCCTTAGGGGTAGTGAAAGCAAAATTACAACAAACGCAGGACTCATTGTAATTTATTCACATATTTATTTACATACAGTTCATGCCTTAACATTCCATGAGGGAATAAAAACATTTTCAGAATAAGCTGAGCTTTGCTCCTCAGTACTAGAAGCAATTATCTTATTTGAAAACAAACCTAATTAAATAAAAGCTGTGGCACATTGCTGTATAGCGTTGGATGTAGATTTTACATCCCCGTTCCTTTTAAGTATGTCAACTAGATGTATTCTCTTTCAGAAATAAATTTTTTTTCTTTAGCCCTCTGTGGTTTACTTTCATAGCTTAAATCTTTTATTTTGCCTCAGTGCAGGTCATTTGATTTTAAGTTGTCAAAAAAAAGTCCCTTGTTTTTTTTTTGTTTTGTTTTGTTTTTTTTTTTTAGAAAAGCACCATATTTGAGTGGCATGTGTATAGTTTATCCAGAGTAATTCAGATCAGGGTAACAAATTATTCCTATGCAATGATGCAGTAAACCTGCCAGTTACCTGGCTGTTTAAAAACCTTCCCAGGCTTTTTAAAGTATAGCTTAAGTATTGTTTGTTTGGCTCTTAATGTTAATATCCAAGGTCTTCAAGTGTGCAGTGTACTGTTATTTTTAAATGGTGTATGATGATGAGAGAGGTTGATCCACACCATCAACTTTTATATAAAATATTTAATTTATCAAATACTGGCGTTCCCCAGAGGGATAAACATTTTATATTGCGACTTTCAGATTCTCCATGTGTATTCTCAACCTCAGTGATAATGCTTTTGCTTTTTGATTATGTCTACTGTGATCTTGGTGTAGGTAAATATGATCCTGTACACACCGTGTACTTAAAGCAACCACAGGGCTTTTTACAGATGCACCAAACATCCTTATCCCCCTATTTAGTTCACCAAACCTGACTCACCGAGGAGGTTTTATGACCATTTCTGAGTAACCAAGTCAAGCAATCCTATTTCATCCCTCCTGTTCTCAAGATAAGCCTATAATGATGGTAATATCGGTGGAACATTTTACTATGAAGCAATCTGGTAAGTCACAACCTTTTTTTCCCCCCTGTCTAACTGGATTTTAGAGGCTGTTGGTCTGAATTTGAATCCATTTGAATTACAGGATAGTGGGAACTAAAGATTAGGTCGATGACAAGGAGGCCTTCCTGGTTCATCAAAGATAAAGCTCCACAATATAATTTGAATGATGAAAAGGGTGTGATTACTCTGATATACTGTTTGTACACATTGGTTATTGGTCATTTGTGGCAAGCAATTAAAAATAACACCCCTTTTAAATAGTTGTATCTCTTAAATTGCATAGCTAATTGTTTTTACTGAAATCCATTTGATCTAGGGCAAGTTTGAAAGCAATATTTAACGTTAAACTATTTTCGTATCAGCCCTATAACATAAGATGAATTTAATGCATTTTAAATTCAAATCAATTGAAGAGAAATTAAATGTAACTAATAGGCTGTTTTGTTTTAAAGAGTTAATGTTGATAGCTGCACCAGGTGATTCACAGGCCAAAAAACTTCATCAAGAAACAAAAGGACATTTTGTGTGTCTGTATTGTTGTTCCTTGTATCAATAAATCACAGGTCTTAGAGAGCTTGTAAAAAATTGACCCAAATGTCTCTAAGGGGATCTAGAAGAGCAAAATACTTTTTTTCTCATCTACTATAATCTAATTACTACATCTGTCTAAAAAAAAACGCTTATAATAATTAAAGATCTACAATCTGTTAAGTGACCTGTACCCAAAATGTCAAGAATTAGAAGTAAATTCCCTTTTTTTTTTTACATGGCTCAATAAAACACTACTCATCTCTTTCTTCTCAGTGTGTTACAATCTACACCAGTATAAAATATATCTGATTAGTTTCACTCCATTATTTCCAGCTCAATGAAATAAACATCTCTCAAACTAAAATGCTTTAATCTTTTTGTATTTTATCCTAAGTGTGTTAGAAATTTCAGTAAGGCACACATTGTCCACTCTGTCCTTCCTCCTTTAATCCACACATAACAGAAATTTAATGTCTTTCACATGTAACTGTGCAATAGTTTACGTCACAATGGTAATGATAAATACTGCAGGCAGATTACACATACCTTGACGTTAGCTTTTTCAAATTAAGCATCCTGTTTTGTAAGCGGTGTGCAGAGCAGTTGTGCATTACACAAGACATGTAATGCTGAGAAGCTGGTTATTCATTGCGCTTCAGAGTAACTGGCGGTCATTCTCCCTTTTTAGTCCACTGATAACTGGAAAAGGGCTTCTACAGTGAGGCATAAAAACAGCTGGGCCAAATATTCAGGTATTGCAAATGGCTGTCAATGGCCAGCCAAAATATTATCTGTGGGATCCTACTTAAAGCTCTAAATGGACAAGCTCCATTGTAGGTCAGAGGTTTGATTACTCGATAAGTTCTGAGTGAGCTCCTCCTCACCGGGCTAGTGGTTTATATTTCTTTAAAGTTGATTTGGAGGCAGATCTTTTAATTTTTAGGTTCATCTCACGTGAACCAACTTCCAGTTTTAGTCCATGAGGACCAAAAGTAGGCTTAAAAGTTTCCTTTTCAGTAAAGCTTATAAGGTACAGTGGCTTAGGGTATCCTCAGCTATCTCTGTAGCTATGCTGCTATCTTCTTAAGATGCTGGAAGACATGCTGTACTTTTTTTTTTTAAGGTGTGACATTTTCCTTAAAATGGGTACCAGATTTACTGCTGCTGCCAACAACTTTATGTTCTCCTTCTAATAAACCTTTCTGCCTTTACCCTCGCCACTCTTCACCCAAAGCAACTGAAATAACCTCTATTGTGAATAATTCTGTAGTATTAATTCTATACACTCAAAAACTGGGAGAATTACCTCTCATCTGCTTAGGTGTGTTTCTCTCTTATACGACTGAACTTAAGGAGCTACTATCTTTAACCCTCGTCTTTCATTAAATAAATAACACCTGGAATAGTGCTTCTATGTGTTTTGTCTTTCTGCCTGAAAGTTCAAGCTTAGGCACATATTAATATTCACAACAGTCAACCATACTTTGCAAAATCAACAAGATCTGATTTGAAAAAACAAGAGGTACATGTCCCTGTTTTTTTATGAAGCTGATTTACAGGACATGTCGGATTTGAACTGTAGATTTAAAACAAGCACTAACAAGATAACATCAGAATGTGGTAAAAATGTTGCAACAATGATACATGTTGATTCTCTTTGTACCTTTTAAAATAAGAAAAAAATATATACTGCTTATTTTTATTGAAATAGTTGGAAATATATGTGTTAACTTCTTTTCAGTTGAAAAGTTATTCTCTTTTTGCTCTGATCAATACAGAAAAAACTTAAATATACCTGAAGACCCCAACTTCTAGCATGCCATTGTGCAGTCTCCACCTGTGCACAATGAAGTGTCACCATGTCTGCAGGGGTTGATCAGATTTTTTTCATAACTTTTTTGATTTCTTGTAAAAACTTGTGTGCAATTTTTTCAATCCATTTCATACAGCCTTCCCTAAATGTGTGGAGCTGTGTTGGTGCCACTGAACATTTGTTCTGAGTTTAAGCCTCATGTGTGTTCAGTCTTGTCTATCAAGCTTTGCCTCAGTAGACACGTCACCTCTTCAAGCTCCTGCTCAGCCTCGTGGACTTTGGGGTCCAGCTGGAGGACCTCCTGGAGGTCGCCGCTGGCTGACAGGTAATCCTGGCATGTGATTACAGAAAAACAACATCAGAAAAAAAGGTTTAAAAAAAAGAAAAGAGTGGTAGTGATGTGTTTATCACCTGCAGTCCCTTAAAAGCCAGCGCCCGTCTGTAGAAGGCTTTCTTGTTGGCTGGATCCATCTGCAGTGCAGAGTCACAGTCCTGTTTGGCCTCTTCATACCGATTTAGTTTAAGGAAACAAATTGCTCTAGTAGGGAAAGACAACCATTCGGTTTTTAAAAAATATTCTTTTTTAAAACATCTTCCTAAAACACTAAAAAGAACATCCATTGCTCTAACAATGTTTCCATACCAAGTATTTTAACCTCTTAGATTACGTATTGCTGCAACTAAATTCTTGTTAAGGGCTGAACCTTTATTATCTGGGTATAAAAATATGATGCAACATAACATTTAATGTGTTTGAATAGACATATCTTCCCTTAGTAAATACTGTATATAGTGCCCTCTGCTGTTTGTGTAAGATTAAAGTCACTGAAGAGAATGTTAGAAAAACTTTCTGGATTAATAACACAATATTTATTATGTGGACGGACTGGAGAGTTTAAGCAGACACATTTATCAGCCTGGTTTAGGTTAAGTTCTGATGTTCTGTGTATTTTGGATCACTGTCCTGTTGAAACAGTCAACTATGTCTAAGTTCCAGCCATCTGTCCCAAAGATTCACCCTTAGATTAAACAAAAGCTCAAGCCTATCATAAACTGGAAAGTTTAATATCAGCATGGACTTAGAACTTGCTGGCCAATAATCAAGCTCTTGCTCTAAAGTGGACAGCTCATAAAAACTTAGCTTTTTGGTTATGAGGACCAAAATAATCTTAGTAAGAGCCAAGGTGAGGCATTAAAACCGGATAACATTGTACAAACTTATCAAACGCAGCAGTAGTATCATGATGTGGTGAGGATTGTTGTCAGTGGTACTAGTGCAACAGACAAGATGAGTGGGATTATGAAAACCAACAGCATCCATCTAAATTAAAAAACACCAAACACACAACAAGCTTCTACAAATGCAGCTGATGCTGACCATGTTAACGATGGATATAGTTCGCGTAAAAGCCAGATCTGCAAAAAGCAATAAAGATATTAAAATTTTTTACCTTTTTTGATTAATGGGGCTCTTCTATAACCTATATTTAAATGATGTATTTTAAAGAATTAACTGTTGAAATCCATTATTAAATAGCTAATATATTAGGATATTCATGCTCATAATGAATGTATGTAAAGTTTGAAGTAAATTCTTCTCTTCAGCAAATCAAGCTTTGCGTGTTTTCCTAAAACATGAATGTTCCTGTGTGGTTTGGACTAACCTGTTTGTGTAAACGGTACATTCATCAGGTTTTATGGAGAGACATTCACTGTACTTCTCCAGGGCCTCCTGGAAATGTCCCTTCTTCACCAAACTGTTGCCTTCATGTTTGAGTAAAGTGAAGGAAGCCTCTTTTCTTCTAGCTACAGAGAACAGAGAATTTATCAAAACCTCTAAACATAAACAAGCACATAAAAAAAAGCCTATAGCTACTTTTCATGAAGGGTCAGTTTTCATCACTGTAGGGTTGTTTTTTTCCCACTGCATCAGGGGATGACTGCATTTAATGGATACCACTTAAGAAGCCTGTTAGGACTTTTTCGGGGCCTATCAATAAATGAAGCAGAGCAGATGAGTCGATTCCTCCTGAGCTAGCTGTCTGCTGTGCTGAGGAAGCCTCTACAACTAATGACTAAATAATGAAAATTTCCTAACGCTGCCCCACACTCAGCAGAGATAACACATTTCCACAGTTTATTAGATACATTTCAGTGTAAATTTCTGCCAAATTTATGACTCATTACAAAAGAAAAGAAAATGAAGAGTCTGTCATCATTTAAGGTAAACTTGAATTTGTTTGCATATTTCCAAATTTTTGTTTTGAATGTCGGTAATTGGACTGCCCTTCAGAAATAAAAGTGTTAAAATAAATTAATCAAAAGTCAATATAATACAGAAGCTAATCAGTTATATTGTTCATCTGTTTATCTGACTTAACTCTAAAAGCAAATGTTAATAAAAATGCAATTACAATGATAAATGTCTCTGTTTCTATAGCTTTCTATATTAGTTTATACAACATACAGCCTTTAAACATGTTCTATATGCTTTTTAAATGCTCCAAAGCCATAAAACTGACCATGGCAACATTTTGTTCATTGTGTGCTTAAAATAGGAAAGGTAGACAAAGGCTAAAAGCCATTGACAGCAGAGTCAAAGTGCCTGATATGTGCAAAATGCTCGTTCTTGGCCCTCGGTCCTAGGATTATTGGATCTGAATGTTATGTGTGAATGTGCGTACGCCATTTTATTTTATTTATTTTTTTTAAAGAGTCTATGTTTTGCGAGTGGGCGCACTAGGGTGGGAAGGTGTGATTGAGAATGTGTATATATATATATATATTTTTTTTTTTTTGTCAGGTTTGGGTCTGAACTGCTCCCTCTCCCAAAACATGTCAAGTCTCCGCTAAGTGTGGAGCCCATTCCCCCCGTCCTGCCCCCCTCTGCTTGCTGGTGCTTTGGCTCGCCGGTGCACTGGTGGTGCTCAGTGTTTGGGAGTGGTTGCCCTGCTGGGTGCTGGCTTATTCCTGGTCTTATGGCCGATTCCACTTTGGGGTGGCTGGCTGACGGTGAAGCCCCTATAGCTCGTCCCCGCGGCTCTTGGGCGGAAGTCCTCTGGGCCGTCTCTCCTCTTCTCCTGATGGGGGCTATTTCCTGGGTTGGCCCCTCCTGGGCGTCTTTACTCTGGGAATCCCTTTGGCATCTGGGGTTTTGGGTCTCCCGGCGCTTGCCACGGTGCTCTGGAGGGATGGCTCTTCACAACCACTATTGAGTATTTTTCCTTTGGATAAAGTTATTTGCACAAATGCACTCTCACAACTACAGGTGCTTGGTTCCAGGTACTTAGAGATTCACTTCCAAACAGAAAGCGCATATACTTATCTACAGCTACCACAGTATACATGTCAGATTAAATATTACTACTTATACTTCAGCGATAGTATCAAGGTGCCACTTAATTGTATCTCTTATACTATATGTACTATATGCTGTGAGATGTTTGTCACAGCAAGAGTTAATACCCTACAAGCTGTTCTACGAAAGTTAATGTATAAGTTTATTTGTAGGTTAAATGCATCTGAAAACGATATTATTTTGTCACTCACTGATACCACACGTAGTGCAATCCGATATCAGTCTAAGCTGTGGGGACACTGGTATTCCTGTCTTCTTAAAGATCCTATTTAATCGATAATGGTACTTGTATTGTGTTTTTATCATTAACTATTTTTATTTTAATGTATGTATTTATTGGACCATGAGTCTGGAATAAAGTTTATCTCTCTCTCTCTCTCTCTCTCTCTCTCTCTCTCTCTCTCTCTCTCTGTTGGATGTGTTGTTCCTTTTACAGAAGACATTTTATCATTGTCTCACTTTTATCTCCTCTTTCTTTCATCTTTTCTCCTTTTTTAGGTTTTTCCTTTCCTGTTCTTCTTACATCGCAGTGTCCATATAATCTATAATACTCCCTGCATGAATCATACTAAAGCTATTTATATGCATAAATCAAGCGGAACATTATGGCGATAGCCGTACTGCTCTACTTGTGAAAGCAAAATCTGTTGGGCTCTTTTTGGCATCAAGAAAGTTATTATTATTATTGCCACATTGCCAGACAGGACACTGTTAAAAAAAATAAAGAAAGAAAGAAAATGCGCGATAAAGCACCTGAGAGATGCTTCACCTTCATTTGATCATCGACTCTTTGCCAAGTTCTCAACATGCAGAAAATCTTCTTTTAAAACATACCATTGTCTGTCAGGCTGCTTATCTATAGTCATTTTAATAGATATGACTGAAGAAATTTAATCAAATGCGTCTTTGTGATAGTCTGCTGGTAACAGTGCTGCTGGGACTTAAATTAGGAAGTGTTAAAATGCAACAAAAAAGAAAATATCTAAAGTTGCATTCAAAAGATATTAATCATAATCATCTTTTTGCACCGTGTTTTTTTCTCCCACAACGTTTACGTTTGATCACTGCTACACACTAAAAAATTGAAAAGTCATGAGAGCTGTACAAAATGAAATTTTGTTTTGTATACACTCTGTGTGTACAAAATGATAATAAAGTTTGTCTAAGTCATAAAACCTGGAAAAACTGCCCCTGTTAGCTCATCCTGGACAAACCTCATTGTAGTAAAAGGCTGAAATGTAAACCTGTGACTGCGTATTGTATTCAATTCAGTGCAATTAGTCTTGACTCACACAAATGAGTGTTGACTCAACCAAATTAGTGTTCACTTAAACAAATAGTAAAGGACTTTGTATAAAATATACAGCCCCATTTTAAGTTGGATCTTTAAAAATTATTACTAAGTTTGACTGAGTTTTTGTACCTAAAGCCTTATTGGTCAGGCAGCTCAGTTTAAATGAGTGTTTTACGAAAAGCTTCAGACACTGAACTAGAAATTTGTGGAAAAGTAAAGTGCCCATATTTAACTATATTGACACTGCCTCTCTCTATATATATCTCTCTGTATATTTTTATTTTGTCTACATCAACACCAAGTGAAATTCCTTGTAAGTGAAAATCTACTTGGCAATAAAATGTGTTGTGATTCTGATATTATAATGCTGATCTTTACCACAATCATGCTAAAAGTGGTATTTCACTTGGTTAATGCATTTCTGACTAATCTTCATGAGTTATGTTGTCTAATCAGCAGCCCATCCCTCCCCTGTGAAATTGGAGAATATCTACATGAAAAAAAGGCTCCGTCCAGGAAGCTACCTTAACCTAGCTGTGCTGGTACTGTGGACGAAAAGCCACTTTCTCCGATCAAGAAGGGGTGATGTGATGCAGAGCGCGATGATTCCAGCTCAAAGTTAAGACAAAGTGGCTCATTTAGCAGCTAATTTACAAAGTGCAGTAATGCTAATGTCACATGAAAGTCTGTTTCACAGCTTCTGCTCTGTAAAAGATTCTCATTAGATCATAAAATCAAATATCTGTCTCTCTCAGGGAATCTTTCAATTGAAAATTTTGTTTTAATTTCTTCCTCAGCACAACAAAACAATTTATTTTAATGTTTCTATACATTCTAAATGAGACTCACTCAAAATTAAAATGACTTTTTATCCAGCCTCTGGTTGGAGTCACCCGGGCTGTCTGAAGAGTCTCTGACCCCTGAGGGGAACCTGACCTGAATTGTTCCATTACAGCAGCTCTCCAGTCTGTGAGGATCGGCTTCTCTTTGCATTATTGATACAACCCTAAACACAACACACCGCCAGCTGGAGCAGCTTTTGTCCTACTCAGCATTTACTCACTCATTCTTAGCCAATGCAGCTTTCTAAACTCATAATCAAAAATCTTATTTTTGCTAATTTCACTCCACTTTACTGCAGGTGCTGTATTTTATTTTATTTTTTTTGTTTTTCAACAGTCAGTACCTGCTGATATATTTACATATATACAGAGTGTCAGCTGTTGGTTGTAGGCAGGGAGCATAGTAATGTAACCTACCTTCCTCCTGTACAGCCCTGGCGGCTCGCGCCTGGGCCAGCTCAATGCTGACTGGTTTCTCTCTGTGCTGCTGCTGGACGGACAGAGGCACAACAGGGATCTCCGGCAGCTTGTCTCTCCATTCAGGCCCGTCCTGCTCAATAAGCGCCTTGGTAATTCTGGCAGATAACAAGGAAACCAATGCCACATAAGGGTTTTCCCTTACAAGAAAAACACTGAAACAGGGTTTGAAGGCTCAGCATCGATCTATGATACAATTTCATTCAGATTTCTTCCCTCTATTAGGCTTGAGCAATATACAGTACTAATGAAGGTGTTACGCATTGCTTTGCTAGAAAGACTGGACACAGATTTATATTTTAAGTACAACCTTACTGCCAAGAAAGCAGATAAAAAGCCTCCTATTTGGATTAGGGCTGCAACTAAAGATTATTTCCATATCAATTAACTTGTGGATTATTTTATTCGGTTAATTGATTAATAATTGGATAGCCAAAGGATACTTATGGAAGATTTCTTTTACAAATTTAAACCAGGTGAAAATAAAACTTTTCCATTTGAGAAGTTCTGAATAGAGCCTATTGACAGTATTTTTTTTATCTTAAATGCAAACAATTTCTTATATTTTTTTAAACTTTTATATAATTACTGCGCTAAGTGGGTTACTTTTTCAACTAAAGGCATGCTTTGGAGTCTCTACACTCCAGTTAACCAATAATCAATTACTAAATTATTTGATGATGTCAATAATTGATTAATCACGATTAATCCGATTAATTGTTTCAGCCCTAATCTGGACCAAAAAAAACTTCAATTAAGTGAGTTAATGGCAGCTTTGTAACATGGTATGGATACCAGTACCTCAAAGTTCAACTTATCTCTGGATAGTGAGAGGTTTGCTTCTTTGTTGTTTTAACTCATGAAAGGGGAGGATTTAAATGTTCTTTAGGGTTTATACAGGTGGAAGAGGTCTTTTTATTCAAGGACATTAATGCCCATGTGGTGTGCTATGACTGGAGAGAACAATGATTATTGTTCTGTTGGATAAGCATAAGGAGACCTTGTCAACCTAAAAAAGTCGTGAAAAATTGGGTACGTTTAGGGCATATGTTAGATTTGTTTAGTAAATACGGCTGTTTAAAATTTTATGACTTTTTCATAAAATCAGATTTAAAATAGAAAAATGCTGTCTTGATTGATTCTGAACTTCACACCTCCTGCTCTAAGCTAACCAAACCAAAACTGATGTTTGTGTCTGTGTTTATCTAACCTGTGGATGCTATCATGAGCTGCCTGCACCCCGTTGTCGATCTGCAGTACCATCTTGTAATCCACGTAGGCCTTCCTGTAGCGTTCCAGTGACTCATTGGCTAGGGCTCTGCGCAACAAGGGCTTTAAGGAGAAAGGCTGCAGCTCTAAAGCCCTAAGAGGATCAGAGAGATGCACAGACCGGATCAAACCATGTCCTTCACTATGTCTAAATGAGCCTGTTTCAAAAGTGTGACTTGATTCTACTTTTTCTTCATGAGCAAAAACATGCAATCATCCTACTGTAGGTGTACATTTTATTCAGAATACATCCCAAAATTTTGCCTCTAGAATGCAGCAAAAGCAAAACAAACAAATTCCAAGAGTTAGCGTTGTATAAATGAAAACAAAATCCAAGCTAAAAAAATAACCAATTAAATCCATATTTGTATAGATAAAGGAGTCAAAAGATATAAGCACCAAAACTAAAGGAAAACAAATGATTTAGATGAAAACACAAAAATATAAAAGTAAGAAATCACTGACATGAAAGTGAGCAATATAAGAAAATAATCCAGAGAGAACCGGGATTAATAGGTTATATTCAAAAATATTGTCTGTTATGTATATTCAAGAGATATTAAAATACAGTCAATCATTGATTAAGTATGACAGACTAATAGATTCATTGGCTGTTATAATCTGCCTTAAAAAGGGTTAATATCATTTTTCCCATATGTCTATCATTTCATATTTATAATCATAGCTTATATAATAGTCCACTCTGCTATGGCTACCTCAAAGTTTTGTATTGAGACCCCTAACTTTTCTGTTTTCTGATATTATAAACTCAATTCCATTTAGGTTGAAAATACTCGATTCCAAAGCAACAAAGTACAAATGAAAAAAAAAAAAAAAATCTATTTAATTGTTTAGAGGTAGCCTAATTTTGTATCTTGTATCTAGATGCTAGATATTTATTCATTTCTTCAAGGTTCATATTCGGCCTGTATTCCTTGACATTACTTATTTGAGCAATACAAACAACCTTTAATTAATTTCGTCATTTGATTAATTTGTATTTTTTAATTTTATATGTTAAAATGTGATTAGTAAAACTGCTCAGGTTATCTTTAAAATTTGTTTGAAACAAAGAAATAATAGAAAATATCTGTAAAAGGGCAAATATTGTTTCACAATACTGAAATCAAGCTCATTTTTACTCACTGCTTATAAACTCTGTCGTATGGACATTATGCTTTTTAATTCAATTGGTCTTTTATCATGACAGAGATATAAAAAACGTATAGATTTGGTCACACACTTGTCGCAGTCTTGTATGCAGTCTCTGCTATTTCCATCCTTCAGGTAACAAGCAGCTCTGTTGGAGTAGATGATACTCAGATCTTCTGGGCTGTCAATGCCTGGAAGGGTTAACAGCATTTAAGATAACTGCATTGTTGATCTTGATACAATATTACAAGAGACCTTCAAACATATATAATGTATTTCATCTTAAAAGTAGATCCAAAACCTTGCAATAACTGGAAATAAAAACAATTCAATATAAAAATAAAAATAAATACTTTTTTCTACTGTTCCTCCAGGCACTAAAGATGTTAGCCTTTGAGAGACAATCTGATTGGTTTCAGAAATGCTGAAGGGTAAAATGTGCTCACAATTTCTAATGATGTTGTATAATTTCTCTATTTTATTTGTGAGCCTCATTCGGGAAGCAGAACCTCAGCTTAGTTAAGTTTAATTAGCACACACAAAAAAATATAACAACGTTTAGAGATTTGAAAAATAGGTGTTCATGATACCATTAGACATTATGGTTAGTGCTTTTCTGTACTTGCCAGTTAACCTGGCCAATTATTTATAACATTTGAAAAATAATGTATTAATAAAACCATTAAGAATTTAATGTTAATGCTTTTAAAGCTACAGTACAAAATATATATGCAGTGCTTCTCAAAACTACTCTACCTCTTAAACATTTTATTCCATCCCAATGCTTCAACCACAAGCTAGATTATATGAACCTGAACAAAGTTGTACATAACTATGAAAGGTATATAATGCATGGTTTTCACATTCTTAAGCATTAAAAAAATCTTAAGCATGTAGAGTACGTTCTTGACCCCTCTTAAGAAACATTTTGTGTGCTGCAATCACAGTTGAGAGTTTTTGTAGGTCTAATTTCACTAAGTTTGTGCATCTGCATCCTAAAATTCTTTACCATTTTTCCCCTAAAATAAATTTTGCTAAAAGGGATCCCCACAGCATGCTGATGCCACCACCATGCATAACATGTAGTGAACATATTCTCTCATTCTGCATCTCTGCAGCTTCACTGAAGCTATTGTTAAGTGATGCAATGGGGACTGGTTCAAATGAATATTAGTAAGAGGTATCAGAGTAAAGGGGTA
This sequence comes from Cyprinodon variegatus, assembly GCF_000732505.1. NCBI lineage: Eukaryota > Metazoa > Chordata > Actinopteri > Cyprinodontiformes > Cyprinodontidae > Cyprinodon > Cyprinodon variegatus. Next base: position 1,128,792 of record NW_015150669.1, read on the forward strand.
CAATTAAAAATAATGAACACTCTTTTTCCAGGGATTGTTAAAAAAATGGAACATTATGGTCATTAGGAGTTTATAAAATATTTTAACATTTTAGTGAGTGACCCATCTGCTGCATTTACATGTAACTGCAATAAATAACAATCTATAAAAATAGATTGTTTTGACTAAAGTTAGAGCTAAAAAAATTGTTTTAAGAAAATCTACTCTAATTTAAATTGTAATAATATTTTTAATTTATTCATTTAGGACAGTTAGACTGTTTCTGTTCAGGTTCTGGTGTATTAAAAGCCCAATTTAATGCTGTGATGCTTTTTTTTTTTTTAATATATATATATATATATATAATCTGGGGTTTATTTCAGTTGTTCCTCACCTGCCTCATAACATCCATCTATAGCCAGGGAGTACTTCTCTATCGCGTCTCCAAACTGGCCATTTTTAAAGAGGTGGTTTCCTTCATTCTTCAGCCGGGCCAGGTGAGGAGGTAAAGCTCCAGCCGGAGCATCAAGGTAACTCCTATCCCCTCCTGAGCTTTCCGACTGCTGCTTCTGCTCCTCTGCCTCTCCTTCTCGGCGTTTTTCTCTCGGTGCGCCGTTTGCCACCTCCTTTCCAGCAGCTCTGGGAGCCTGCAGGTTCTCCTGTCCCCGCCTGGGGGTCGCTCCTCCTCCGCTGCTACCGGGGGGTTTATCCTGCGCGTTCCCCATGGCTGAGCTCCCCTCCGCAGTGCGTCCAAACTCTTCCTCCTTTCTCCCTCTGCAGCTACATCTGTGGACTGGATGAGGGATTTCTCCTGGACACACCTCCTCTCGGAGGTGTCAGAAGTGATGTCATGATAGGGGGGGTTGCAGAGCTGCTGCAGCTGATGGGGAAGACTCAGAGCTGAAGGCAGGGGAGGCTCCAGCATAAGTAGGGCCCTTTACGCCCCCCCCATCTGTCAAAGGAGCCCATAAAAAAAAAAAAAAAGAAAGCTCTATTACATTTCATAAAAAAAAAAAAATAATAATTCAAAACATCTATCCCATTCTCCACCTTTAAAAAGGCGCTCACCACAGCTGCAAGTTTGACTTCATTAGGAGTGACACTAAGATAAGATGTAGTGCTTAAAGGGGAACACCATTATATTTTACATTGGGCCCTTGATTTTACGTTATTACATCATGTTCTACTCACTCATATGGTTTTTGGTTCAACTGGAGCTGTTCTGAAGATATTCCGTTAGGTTATATCCATGTAACGTCTTCCTATGGGCAAACGAGTTGAAGGCACAAACTAAACTGTTCATAATTTATTCTTTATGGTACGCCATTATTCATAACATGTAGGCGAATCACTGTCCCCCAGACATCCGCGGTTATATTTTTTATATTTATATGTTTTAAAAACAAAGTGGTGCGTGTATGACGTCATCCGCGTGCGCCGGCTACCGTTCATTCTTCCTGTCCGCTGAACTGCTGCTAGTTTTACTCACATGCCTGGAAGATGTCTAGTGCTTCTACCACAGATGATATCGCTCTTGATATGGAATTGAACGATTCAGATTAGCTAGCCGAATGAATAGAAGGGGTAGAGCGTAGCCGCCTGTGGCCCGGGCTTCCTGTTACGACTCCAGTCCGCATGCGCGAAATGTTGTCATACACGCGCCGCTTTGTTTTAATATAACCTGACGGAATATCTTCAGAACGGCTCCAAATGACACAAAACTTATATGGGTGAATAGAACATGATGTAATAATGTAAAATCCAGGGGCCAATGTAAAAAAAAAAAAAAAAAAACAGAGTTCCCCTTTAAGGGGCAGTTTGGGATTCAGCCTTTGAGAAGTCCCTGTGTAAATGACCTATAGACAAAAGGCATCGTGTCCTTACAGACTTTTTGGAAGCAGCCAAGGATTATAGAGACACCAATTTCTTTTTTCCAGCACGACTTGGTAACCTCCATGTACTATATACCATAGGTTAGTTCAATGATTGTGGTGTAAACTGGTCTGACCCTAAACCAGGGAACTCTGGTCTTTAAGACCCACTGTCCCACCTTTTAGATGTATCAATGCTCCAACACACCTGAATCAAATGATTTCCATTACATACCAGAGAGGTCTGTTAATCGTTTATTTCAGTCAGATGTGTGCATGAAGGAAAAATAATGTAAAACATGTAGGGAAGTGGGTCGTGAGGACCAAGGTGGAAGACAATTGACATGAAGTGGACTAAAGTGCAAATCCTGGAGGTTTGGTGTACTACTTTTAGATGTCTTAATTTTCCTACACATCAAATGCTTTACCCTCTCCACTAGTAGGAAGCCAAGGGGTCCATCCAAATACTGCAAGTCGGTAACCACTCCTAATTCATAGCAGCAGTGCATCAGAGGTCGCTATAAGTTCTGTCTGAAAAGTTCTGTAAGTAAGATTTAAAAAAAAAGCCTGTATGCTTCCTGTCGGGAGGTTATTCAGCATAGGGAGCTCCAAATGTTCCCATCTGGTGTTCCTCACATGTATGGTGACATGCGTCCCTTCATAGAGCTTCAGCTGTTCTTTAGATGTAATTTGCCTTTTTTTTTGTTCCTTTCAGAAAGCTGTAGTCCCAGTTTGACAAGCACCATCTATGTGTTTCAGTTACATAATGAGTAGCAATCTATTTGCTGTATTCGGATAGATCAAAGTTCTTCAGAGCTCTATTAATGACTTAGTATATGATTCAGGTGTATTTTTTAGCAGGGATTCCTCTAAAAGTTGCAGGACACAGGCCATTAAGGACTGGAGTTTGGGACCATTGATCTACAGTTATATCATGAGAAAGAACCAAAAATACAGACAACCAGAAGGATGCTATTGAATCTCCTTGGGCTACACCTCTGCAGGCTGCATTCAAGTAAAGAAGCCCAGATCAAGTACAGACAGCAGATGCTTTCCATTACATCATTCGCAGTAGGATATTTCTGTTTCCTTTTATTATCTGTCTATCACAATATTCTATTTTTGTTAGGTCTTTATTAGCCATTAGCCTTAATCAACTGAACATTAAAACATAATTTAAATTAATTTAACATTAAATCCATTCAAAATAGGTTGATATAACAAAAGGTCACATGTTTGAAATTGCTCAAATAGACATTATTTGTATTGTCATTCTAAAGGACTGAAACGTTTCTGCATATTTAGTTATATCTGGTTTATTTGTCCATAAGAAATGCTCCCCAGTGAACAAAACAAAGTAAAATATATCACATTTTAAAAAAGGCTTTTACATTTTTTTTTTTATGAAATACAAATAAAAAAAAATTAAGTATTCCTTGGTTAAAACAAAGATGAATTGATGGCAGAAAAAAAAAGAAGCCAGACCTGCAAGTGTGTTTATTTACATGGTGAGACACTACAAAAACAGTAAACACTAACTAAAGTAAAATCCATCACTCTGCACTTCTTCACCGGGCATCAAATACAACCACTGTAATCAGAGAGTTAAGGAAATGTGCGCTCAGAGCATATCTGGTTTTACACACTTAATTTAAACACAAACAACACATTTTACAGTTTGTACCTAAACAGAAACACAGAAGAAAAGGATACATCTCTTTGTTCTCTTCTTGTACATAATTCTGTAGCCACACTCTCTGCATCTGATGGGATCACGTGCTTTAATTTCATTCTCAGTGTGACATTCTGCAAGAAAAGACAGTCAGGTCATCCAGCAAGTTCTAAGGCATTACCAGATAAAAGACATAATTAATCGTTGTGAGCACTTAGGACTCCATTTATTCATTCAACACTAACAAAAGCTAGTGATGCTTTGAAAGTTTTGAGAGGTTTACCTCTGTTTCAGACTTTAAAAGCCACTGGAAAGATACTGTACCAAGATCAATGATGCAGTTATCTTAAATACAGCTACCAAATCATACTAAGCCTCTATTACACTTCAGCAGGGTCCTAAGGTCCTAGCCTTCATGCCAAACTGCATAAATAGAGTAGAGTGTGCAAGGAGGAGGCCCAGAGAAGCAACGAGGTTATAAAAATAAAAACTTTCAGAGGGTGCATACTGGCATTAAAAATATTATTGTTTTATTTATCTTCTGTAACCAGGGTTCCTAAGGCATAAGGCAAGGTAAATTCAAGACTGTTTAATGCCACTTAAAATAAAAATTTAAGATCAACCTAACAATAAACAAAAGAAAAACCTGGGAACGACAAATTTACCCAAAATGTTTATTTTAAACCATTACTTTCTGGGCCAGTAGATGTGTTTCAAATTTTGAAAAACTTTCCATATAGGAAGAAAGCTGAAAACACACAAATAACAGATATTTTTAGCAACTACTGAACTGAATTCACTAACTTTGTTTTGTTCCCTTCTCAATCGCTCTACTTTCATAGTCGGCTTACCACCAAACATTATCCTGAGATTTGGTTCTACTGGCGCTGGTGGTGATGTGAGAGACGCTGTGGAGGCGTTGCAGAGACCGGGGTGGAACAGAACGGACAAATACCTGCTGCTTCTAATCACTTGATTTTGACACTTTGGGTTTCATACTTGTGTCTCCACTGCCTTGATTCCAATCATGCTCCATCTACATTCCCTGGCAGTGGTTTTAACCATGCAGAAAACTCTTGGATAGCCTATTTTTCATTGAATTTAAAACTTCCCCACAGTGTCCAGATAAAAAGTTACTGGCATATCACCCAAAGGTCTGGCCGCAACATCTTTTTTATTGGTTCTGCTATTGGGCCTGAACCTATAATGGTTACAGTGAGGAGTTCGGTAAATGTAAGAAAAAATTGTCAATTATTTAAATGTTTGATATGGATTACAAAAATAAAATCCTATTTATGATGTGGCAACAATTTTTAGACCTATGAAAGACTGATTTAAGACATTTCAGAGACATTTCAGATTTTATCAGAATCAGAAATACTTGAATCCCAGAGGGAAATTACTTTTGTTACACGCTCCAGATACAGTGTATATATATATATATATATATATATATATATAACTAAATCCAAGTATGTATATTGAAGAATTCAATGCCTTTTAAAACTTTTTAAGTATCTGCAGGAACCCTGGTAACATTCTCCAATATACTGAATTTTATATGTAACCCATAATCTTAAACAATTACAATAAATGGACTTGGAATGAACCTATACAAAAGAATCAATTTCTAAAATGAGTGTAAAAATATACATCTTTGACACTTTTATATTTAGAGAACTCACGACTCTATAATGCAGAGCCTAATTTAAATGCATAGCGTTTATTGTTAGTAATAACTGTGGCTGTATGTAATCCATAAAGATTACCTCCGCAGATGTAGATCATCGGTTGTTGTTTGGGCGGCTGCAGATCTTTCTGTGCGTCCATTTTACTCTAAAAAAACAAAAACAGAAGAAATAACCAAATATTATCTGATGAATTAGTACAGGATGCTAATAGTTACAGCATGGTGCCGATGGAGAGGGTCTAAATCAATCCCTTCATTTTTCGAATAAGAGACATAATTAACGCGATGTTACTAAAGCAATAATAAAACGAATACATGTTTAAAATATAAAGTAAATCTCTAAAAATAAGAGAAAGCTAGGTTTACCTTTGAAAATGCTAACTGTTTACCCCTCTTTCTCACTCCATGCGCGCAAGTGACGAAACGGTGGTTTCCGGTTTTCTTCTTTGCAGTTTTCCACAGATCATCTAGAGGTGCATTAGCGCCACCAACAGGATCAGAGTGTTATGATACGTTTAGGTAATACTCCTGCCATTATCTG
>NW_015150670.1:0-36249 GCF_000732505.1 Cyprinodon variegatus
CTGTATGATCAGATTGAATTGTAAAGTGCCTCTAGATGACATCTGTTGTGAAATGGCGCTATATAAAATAAATAAATAAAGTGAATTGAAATAGGGGCTGCCCAGTGAAGCAGTGGGTAGCACTGCTGCCTTGCAGCAACAAGGTTCTGGGTTTGATTCCTAGCCCGGGGTCTTTCTTTTGAGCTTTTCTTTTTCTTTGGCAATCAAGGTGCAAGAGTCTGAGGAACAAGAGGATAGGCACAGAGTTTCTTCTGCTAGAAAACCTATATTTGTTTCTCAGTAAGTTATTTATAGTGTACAATGTCATAAAACTGGGGTTTAAGTCCACACTCAATGCAACCTACCAGGAACCATGAGAGCTTAATGCTTTCTTCTGTTAAAAAACTGTATGCTGATTTTATTTTCTATAACCCTATGGTTTTACTCAGTTTACTGGCCTGCAAACTCTCCTGACCTGAACTTCACAGAGAATCGGTTAAAAACGGCCAAGAGGAAAATGGCAGATAGCAACCTAACATGGCAGGTGATCTAATTCAACCTGGGCTTCTATTTCATATCTGCTGCAGCACAGGTCAGTCATTGCCATGCCACCCAGCATTGATGCAGCAACTCATACAACTGAGTATTGAATGCATAGAAATAAACATGTTTTACAAACAAGAGATTTCTATTTAATATTAACTTTTTATTGGTCAAATTGAACTTTGTTTTCCTGTTTGTAAACCATAGTTATCAAGATTTAGAAACACATTTTACTTTAAGTGTAATAAATCCATACAATATGAGCTTTCATTTGGAAATTCTTGACAGTTATGTGGAAATGTTTCATGTTATTATTTTCTTTTTAGATGTACTTGTGGGAACTTTAGATTTATAACCAACAGAGTTGCCTGAGGGTACAAAGGTATCAGTCAATATGTCTCAGCCTTGAGCCTTGTTTGTGTACTGCAAAGCTTGTTTCTTAAATCTTTAATAAGATATTAGGTATTGTGAAACAATAGTTTGACACTCTCAAATATTTCTATATCTAAATAGGTTGACAGAATTTCTCTTTATTTCCACTAATTCAAAAAAATGTAAATAAAATCAAGTTAGGATTTCTGGGTTTCTTTAGGCTGCGCCTGGTGCTCATTAGTCAAAAACACCTCTGCTGATTTGGAACATGGTAAGCCTAGTATGGTATTCCTATAGAATATGTGTCATTGTCCTATTCAAAATAAAACAGATTTTTAGACTTATTGTGTACTGTATTTCACATTCTTACCTTGTGCTCAGGAAGAGAGAGCAGTCAGGAGTATACTTGATCATTGAGTTCAAAGGCTTCGATTCACAGCGAATTTTACTCCAAGGTGATTTCATGTAGCAAAGCATAGTGGGAGTCTCAGGGGGATCTAAGATATAGAGATATTTTATCAGGCATGGAGAGGATTCAGTTTTTGGGGGTAGGGACATGTCTCTCCTGCTGTGATGAATAATTTTCTAGAAACAAAACCAATTGAATTATTGGGTCCAAACTACCTGCAATAAATTTGTACAGCAGTGCTTTTGCCAGCATAAATGTAAAGAGAAAGGATGAGTGAAGGTGCACTTTTGGTTTTGTTATTCAGATTTCTGTCCACGTGAAAGTTCTTGCATAGCTTCTAATGAAATAATAATCAAAGCAGTAGAAAATAAATATGAGGTCCAGTTGAACTTGGTGGTGGGAATAGGTTGAAATCTGTGTTGCTTGACCTTTCTGGGTTCTTATACATTAGCTCTAAGAATTAACTCTAAGAATATTTTTTATTTGAGAGGCGATTCTTGCCACATGTCAGGGTGCCCTGGGTAGGGAGCCATATAGCGCATTTAAAGACAGATCACTGCCTGTAACAACACTACATCAATATAAAATAATGATTGTTTGTTAATATTTTAGACAGATATCCATGTAGATATAATGCCTGACTCAAAAAAAAAAAAACAAAAAACAAAAAAATAATATATATATATAAAAAAAAATAAAGAATTAATACAGAAGGGTGGGCTAATGAAAAGCACCTGCTTAATGGTGCTCTTTTTAAATATGGCGCTGTAACATGTACACAAGTTAAACTATGAATGTATATGGTGAAAGTTTTTTGATCACATTTGTGGGAATGACTTGGATACATGTCAAAGAAAAAAAAACATATTCTATATATCCCACTGGCCGTGCGGTGTTTCACAGCCACATATATCCCAGTTTCTCTGATTAGTTGATATGCTGCCAGTTTAGGAAGAGCAGAAGACAAGACTCTCCCTTGTATTGTTTAATTTTCTTTTATTTTCTTCTTTAAGTTCTGTTATTTCTGCGTTTAATTTTTCTTTATCAAGTGTTTTCTTCTTCTTATTTAGCACCATAGTGATCCAAACTGCAGCCAGCCACTATTTCCCTTCCACAACCCTACCTGAAGGCTGAAGCTCTAGACTGAAGTTGTCCTTTAGAGCTGATCTGAGTTACATGATTGTTGAAGATGCCTCTTTGGAGATCCTAACTATGTGCAGGGAGAGAGAGATGACACAACAATCTATATCTGACCAGGAAGAATTAGAGTCTAGGTAGTTCTATTATGGAGGCTGTAGACAGACCAATCAATGCTCCATTTTAGTTCATCTGCAACTTCATTGTGCATAACTATCAATTTGAAAATCTATCAGTTTATCAGCAAAATAAGATTGCAAACCCTTTTTTCAAATTCTAGAAAAAAGACAAACATAAGGTTTAAAGTTAACATTTAATTAGCTTGATTAGTCGTGTTTTGAATGTTTTGAATTTACATTTATTTACCATTAATTTTTTTATGTTTGTTAGTTTTATGTTTCCTTTGGTTGAGTTACTAGAGGAATAATTTAAGAACAGACCTTAATCATGTACTACATGTAACTGATTGCATTAAAATTAAATAAATTTTTTTTGTCTTTATTCATTTAAAAACAATAGACAGTAAGATAACTCCCCGGTAAGGAAGGATTTACCTGTTATATTGATTTTCCAACACTTCCAACGTAGCCAATACTGTCAAGTTTGATTAAACTGGTCTGTGGGAGTTCATAGCTGCTTACAAATCTCTTCAAAAAGTGCAATAACTTACCTGCAACAATCACTGTAACAGCGAGCGTTTCTTCTCCCCTCTGATGACATGTGTATTTTCCAGCGTCCGTCTGTCTGACTGAACTCAGAGACAGACTGCTACCGCCATTCAGAAATTCCATTTCTCCCCAGTCTCTGTCTGCTCTCTGCACCAGCTGTTTATTCCACCTCCACTGAGGCCTTATTTTAGCCCCTCTTGTAACCCTGCTGCTTTCTCCCCAGTCCTTATCTCTATATTCATCCTCAGGTTTCTTCTTGTTTTCTTCCCACTTGGACTCTCCCCTCAATATTGTAGTCATGCTCAGAGGGGTTGGTTGGACCACTTGTGGAGAAGTGAAGCGTTCCTTGTTTGAATATTCATTGCTTTGGTTTTCTCCTTGCACAGTGTTGACTCCAGCTGCTGTGGTTGTAGAGTGATACTGCACACTTTCTGCAGAAGTTTTCTTGCTTCTATTCGGAGAAATCGTGTTTCTTCTAACTTGCAGCGTGATCGGGGTTCTTTCTGATGGAGATCTTCTCTTGTTTGTGCTTAAGACTTTTCTTGATAGGCTGACTTTATCTCCATTCACCCTCACATGTCCATCGCAGTTCAGCTCCAGGCTGCTTCCTGGAGGTACCACCAGCACCCCAGGGGGAGGCTCTGCAGTCATACACAAACACAGAAAAATAATCATTTGTTGCCAAATTACAAACCAGAGTGGACGCTGGCTGCGTTTGTTACTTAGACTTAGACAACTTGTATTGAATTTTGTATACACATAGTGTATACAACACAATTTTTTTTGTACAGTTTTCAGACAATAAATGAGCAGCAGCTTAACAGTGAAATGTCACAGTTCAGTAGTCTAATGGCAGTGGGGAGGAAGCTGTTTCAGAATCTGCTGGACCTGCTTTGAATGCTGCAAAGTCTCTTCCCACAGGGCAGCAGAGAGAATAGTCCATGGTGGGGGTGTGAGGGGTCATTTATGATGTTATGGGCTCGGCACACGCAGCGCTGTGATGAAATGTCTTTTATGGAGGGAAGAGGTGCCCAGATGATCCTCTCTGCTGTTCTAACTACTCTTCTCATGTTCTTCCAGACTGAGGCGTTGCAGCCTCCACACCACACAGTGAGACAGCTGGTCAGAACGCTCTCTATGGTGCTTCTGTACAAGGTTGTGAGAATGGATGAGGGCAGGTGGGCTCTTCTCATACTCCGCAGGAAGAACGTGCACTTTTGTGCCCTTTTTACCAGTGTTTACAGTCCAGGTGAGGTTGTCTGTGATGTGCAACCCCAGGAATTTGGTGCTGCTGACCATCTCTACTGCTGAGCTGTTGATGAGCAGTGGAGCGTGGTTCTTCCTGAAGTCAACGTTGATCTCCTTCATCTTCTCCATGTTCAGGATCAAGTTGTTAGTACAATATTGTATGTGAACACTGTATCTTTAAAAGATCTTAAGGTACAAAGTGTCGTTCTCAGATCAGTAAGCACAGCACAGATAGGATGCAGCGTTGCATAACAAAAATCACCAACTCTTTTAAAACTTCCTCTTTTAATCTGCATTTTGTCTACATAGTCGCTCTTCCGTCTAGAACTTCATGTTCTCCATATCATCTCACTTATGAACATCAGTAGTTCCTCTAACCTAGATACTTTGATTTAGCTGAAAACTAAAACATATATAAAGTCTTGGAAACAAATATTAGACCACCCATGTTATCTTCTTTTTTTGTGCATTTTTCTTCAGGTAACATATGTAAAGAGCAACATACTGAAGAAAATAATGTTTGTGAAATAGTTTTATTTCTAACTTTATGTATTATTTGAAAGATTTGTGAGGTTTTTCTTTTTTAGAGCTGCTTCATGCATCTGGTGCACCTGCTCACTATACTGAGAGATAAAAAATGACCTGTAATTGTCTTTTTTTCTAAAACTATTTTGGGTTAGATCAAAGACAAAGAAACTGGAAAACCGAAATATCAAATTTTTTTCAATTAAATATAAATAAAAATAAATGATGCAATAAGCTTGTTGGACTGGCCAGCTCAATGAATACAACAGGGATGATTAAATATAACATTAATAAAACACTAAACATCTGCTAGATCGACTCCATATTATTAGTAAAGTTCATAGAACATCCACAAAATCCACATTAAAGGGGCTGTTTTATTACTTATATATCTAAAGATTATGTAGGCAACAATAATGAATTTATAACATACCAAATCTCAACATATGAACATTTTCTTTAGAAAATAACTTAATAAAAATCCTCAATACATTGAATTTATTTAGTGAGGACTCACCTTTTCTTGGACAGATGCCGTCAAAATTACCACTAACTGGCATGATGCACAGAAAGCCCAAAAGCCGGAGCAAATTACCCATTTTTGAAAGTGGTCCTCAAGTCCTCACACCATCTCCGACAGCTACACTACAGCTGCAGGACACCGGGTAACATTGGGCTTCATGAAGCCTGAGAAGAAACTGACTGCTTTCCAGTACAGACAGGATTATTAAAGCCGAGCCTGCCTGGACGCAGTAGTGTGCTGTCCGTAAGACCCGTTATTGTGAAATCCCAGCGCTCTTCCCCCTGTTCAGTGCCGTTGCACAGAGGAAATCCTCCACAGTGACAAAATAACACCCCCGAAAGCTGAATTCAGGTCTAATACTGTATAGTGTTTTTCTTATCAGAGAACTCTGTATTGGTTTTGCTTCTTATCAGACTCAAGATTCTTGTATAGTTTTAAAATGTATATTAACCCCCGCTAATGTTCAGTTTTGCTATTTTTTAGACATTGTACATAAAACACTCAAGTCACATAATGACTCATATAGTTCTGGAATAATTCATATCTTTCTTCCAAAGATGGGTACAGGTCATTTATTCATCTTCTTTCTTCATTAATTCTGTATATCATGTATACAACCTAATAAACAGAAATAAGTATCACATGCATGTTTTTATGGTTCAACCTAAAGGTATTGACGTCTCTAGTTGTCTGTCGTCTCGTCTGTTTAGTGGTTACGACTGTGTTGCCATCACTGCCGTCTTCTCTCACGTCCAGACGAAAACAGATTTACATGGTTAAAATCTGTTTTTTTTTCTCTCTAAGCATTACTAAACAGGTGCACTTTGATATTATCCCAACAACAACAGAAAAACACTACTTTGTGTCATTAATAAATGATCAACCAATAATTAATTGGAAAAGATTTTGCATAACCAATTTTTTTTTCATTACCACTATAGACACTGTTTGTTTGTCAGATTATAAGAGATTGACACAGTAATGCAGAATTTTAAGTTTTGTTTCCAAGGAGTCTAAAAAATTTACCATGTTATTTGGCCTTTGTGCAGAAGTGTCAAGAAGATAGTAATTGTTAAAAGAAAGCCAAGATGTCTACTTTGCAAGTCATTCGGGAAACAGCAGACATCTAGAACAAAGTCTTTTTGATGCGATAAGGCCAAAATGAATGATTTTGCTCCGTATCCAAAAAAGTATCTAGGTAACACACCAGCATAACACTAAATAAGATTGGTACGTCTGAGGTGCTCATAAAAACATGGAACTTAACCCCTAAAAAATGGTGGAGATGGGGACAGAGTTGCTGAGAACACCAAAGCAGTGCCCACGGTCACCATCCAAAAAAAATACTATGCTGACTGTGGATCACCTAAGAACCACCCTTTTTTCTCAAACTGGGATGAACCTCACACATCCTGCTGCAAGTCAGGGAGTACGACCTTCTATAGGAGATGCTGGTCATCTGTGTGCTTTGGCTCATCAACTAAGCAGGTCTGGATGGAAATATAACAATAAGGTCTCCAGTTAGGATCATCGCTGCGACCTTCCCTTAATCAGGGCCCAAAAAAAACAGCCTTTCTTTTGTTCATTTAAAAAAAAAAGTGCTTCACAATCATGCCTCACCATACCAATATTAACCTGATATTTTTCCCTTGTCTTTTTAAGCCATTTAAAGCATTCTTCAATATAAGGAGTTGTTTGGACCATTGATGCTCAAAATGACTAATATCTTGTTTGTAGACATGAACTTGGGATGTTTAGGCTGAATCTTATTCTGGCAATAAAACATGTTAGTGGAACATCATGCTGTGAGGATATTTTTTTTCTTCATAATGAGAGCTAGTCAGAGCTGATGTAAGCACAGATAGAGCTAAATTAGATGAAATCCTGGAAGAAATCCTGTTAGAAGATGCAAAAGAATTACATTTGGGGAGAAAATTCCTCTTCCATCATTAAAACCATCCTAACTTTGAAGCCGTAGATAAAATAAAGTGAATTTGAAAAACATCTGTGTATCAAAATGCCTGTCCACACTGAAACCCTAATTGAGAATTGAGGGATAAATCTGACTTTTGCAATTCACTGCTGGTTCCTCTTTTAAATCTGCTTTAAAATGAACCAAACCTAAAGTAGTTCAGGGGTCAGTGCTACAAAAGTTACTAATTTTGACCAGTCAAAAAGGGAAGGAAAATAGACAAGACTATCCATAAACTTTTTATAATTTTTTATTTATAAGTAAAAACAAGAAAAAAAAATTCACAAGACTGTATATTTACAACAGAAAGTTGGAAGAAAGTTAAAACGACTTCATCTATTCTTGCACCTCCACACAGCCTCTTTGCACTCTGCCCAGGTCTGACCTAAAGTAAACAGTAAGTTTGCCTTATTCATTCAGCTATTTAAAGAGGGACATCAAAAGAAGAAAAGAAGGAGCCTTTATCAAAACCAAGGCCTAACTGTAAAATCAAAAGCACTAAATGCTTATTTGAAGGTGCAACTCAACCAGGCCTTTATAACACATCAATATGATGCAAAAAAATAGGTACAAATTAGTAAGACAGCAGCTCAGTATGAAAAAATAACAAATGTTAAAACAGACTTTTGTCTAAAAGAAATACCGTTCTCACTGAGAACTATTAAGAACACATTTTTGAACAGAGAAGGCTTTCATCGATTGTAATGCCAGCACCTTTTCTGTCTCTCATTCATTCAGCGAGTCATCTTTAAATGTAAAGCATGTGCAAAATGTCCGAGAAACGTGATTAATAGCTTGGTTTACCACCATCTGCTTCTGGAACATATTAAACATTTCAAATTTTATTATAAAAATCACAGAATTACTGATGGGAAGGTCAAGATCATTAGAATAAGTCGCTTCCTCTTGTGTGATATTTTGAGACAAGAACTCTGTGGTTATGTTTCTATATCTATCAGTCATTGCATGGATCCAGAAAAAAAAACACCATGCAACTATTTATGCATGAGTTTTATTTAGTGTGGGGGTGGGGGAGTTCTCTGGCATCACACGGCGGGTCTGAGCTGTAGGAGGCCCTGGCAAAGCCCCTTTGATCAAAAGGAGTCTCCTATGGAGAAGGGAAAGGACATAAGAGTAAATGTATGTAGGTGTTCAAAAACAAATAGTTCTTTTTTCCATGTTCATGTACAAGAAAAAGAAAGTAGTAGCTGACCTGCACAGTCTCTAGAGAGAGAGTCCAGCCTCCGGATGAGTCTGTTGTTGCTGCAGCAGAAGTAGAGCTGTCGGGAGCAGAGGCCTTGGATTCATTCACTTCCAAGGTCGCTGGATGTGATGATGAAGACAGCTCAACTGCTGTGTTGCTTTCCTCCTCGATTGACGTTTCTTGTGAGCCCCCCAAAACAGAGGAAGAGTTTGATAGAGCTGGACCCGTCCCAGACATGTTACTGGGTGCTGGGCTGCACTCCCCAGAGGTGTTTGGCGGAGTGTGAGTATTCTTCTTCCTCCGAAGTGTTTCGATCCAGCTAGAGCTGTGTTTGGAGGCAAAATTGGCTAAGGCCAAGGAGGAAAGCCTCATGTTTTTTCCAGAGGTGATCAGCTCTCCAAAGCCTTCCTGGTGGGAGAAGGCATAGCCTGACCTCCTTGAACCACCTCGGGCACCGAGGCGGCCCTCAGAGACGCTGCCTGTGCCACGCCAGGCTCCTCCCATGCTGCGACCTCCAGGTTTACGCCTTTTCTGCCTCACCAATTGAGTATAACGCACCTAGAAATGGAAGATTAACATGTCTTTTAATTGTTGTGACATATACCATATCATCAAACTTAAAATATGTGGTGTTTAATATAGAGTATTTCATAAATTTTCTGTGCTGGTCTTTGGTTTTGCTTTCAGTTCCAGTTTTATTCAGTGGGGAATCCACATGCTGAACTCTGGATTTAGAAGTATTAGTCATTATCTCAGCGAAACTACAAACTTTGTCCCCTGCACAGAAACTAGATTTTAAATTAAAGAGGAACTTCTTCTCATCACCTTGAAAAGTGGTTTTGCTTGGCCGACTGACGCCACCTCAGACTCAGCTTTAAGTCATCATTAATAGATACTGTTTAAGTCAATAATTCAGAGTGCATGAATGTTTTTTTTAACCAGCGGAATTAATAATTGCCTTTACCCGCTTTCAAACTAACATTCTGGGAGGACAATAGCACATCCTGTAATGTGGATATAAACAATTTTGGACATTTTATGCTTTCTTACCGTGTCTGACAGCTGAGGCTTGAGGTCCAGCTTGAGGAAGCGGAATGCCAAAACTGGAACTACGCATATTGCAGTTGCTAGTGCAATAGTTAACCACACAACTGGCTGCAATAGTGTGTTCTGCGCACTACCTGCATTTAGAAAAAAAAATGTACAGAGACAAATATGAGCATGCATCTTTCAAATTTAGTGCATGTTCAATAAAATCACTAGTGGGAATGATTCTTCAGGAAATGTATTTCTTAAAATCCTAAGTGGTGCTGTTTTATGAATAAACACCATATATAAAGACACAATTTAACACGTATTAGATGATGCATATCCAAAAAACATAAATAGTAATTTCTCCTGAGAGGAAAACAAGTAGCTGTTTAATTAGAGTGCTTTACAAATGCATTTTGGAAAGTAACAACTACAAGCATCAGTGTATTTCATTGGGATTCTCTGTGATAAACCAAAAGAAAGTGGTGCCATGTGCCAACCTGTCTGGTGTATATTGGAAAATTATATGCATTGGCTGTAATAAATTAAAATCTGGCTCCAATTGCACAGACTTTTAAATACTAGTAAAGACAACATGCACTCGCAGGCACCCCAATAAGCTGACTGCTGCTTATGTGTTTTTTAGGATAATTATTTGAATTTGCACTTCCTTTGTTGTGTACACCCAACAATTGATTTTCATTAATGCAAATTGACCTAGATTTTTGTAATTTCTTTACAGAAAAGACAGTGTTTGGTTTGTATTCAAAATTCTAAACAACCATATCTTTTAACTTTTGAATTCAGGTTATATCTTACAGCCTTTTTTCTTCCCCTTTTTTCATCTCCTGTCCATTAATAGATAAGATTTTCTTGTGTAAAATAAGAGAACTCTTCATGATGTTCTCATTTTTTATACTGCTTTGTTTTAAAGTCCTAATGAAACCGAGGGAAGAGAAAAAAAAACTACCTTCAATCAACTTTACTTCCCTTCACTGAGGTCAATAGGGTGTGGGTCCACATCGTTGTATAAAGGCAGCTGTTTTGTGAAGGCCTCAGACATTTTTTAACTAAATTAAATTCAGTTCAGTTTAATTATATAGCACCAATTCACAACATGTCATCTCAATGCACTTTACAGAGACAGTTAAACCAGATCATACAGTCAGAGAAGTTCAAAGTTTTCTATCTAAGGAAAACCAGATGATTGCATCGAGCAGAACCAGGCTCAGTGTGAGCGGCCATCTGCCGAGGCTGACTGGGGTTCAAGGAGACAGAAGCAGGCATGCAGAAAGAAGCAGAAATACAAAAGGTAACTCTCAACCAGCTCCACAGGCGGCCCCATCCAGGAAACAGGCAGCCAGCTTTTAAGATGACAGTGAAGAAAACTAATGAAGACCAATAAACACAGCAGACAGCTTCGAGAGAAGTTCAAAGCATAATTAGCTCATATCTCATAGAGCACTGCTCAGCTATAATCAAAAAAGGGGAAACCAAGCAGAGCATTACTAGAAGCAAAAATCTATGGTTAGTCTGAATGAGCTGGGGGACCCATAGGTGGAAGAATCTGTTGAAAGGACAACTATTAATTAGGCCAATCAATCAATCAATTATATTTTCTGGTTATAAAGATTTAATTTTTGAAAAAAAAAATAAATAAAGTTTTTTCTTTATCTATGCACATAATGGACTTTCATAGCTCAGATTGACATCAGTTCAGCAGCTTTTGTTCTTAGAGGTGCACTCATTACTGATAAACTAGCTGACTGTGTAACACCACCTGCTGCTATCATTTAACTTGATATATTTCCTTTCTTTTGTTGTGAAACATCGTTTTACAAGATTGTTTCACAGCTTGAATTTCAAAACCCTTTAAGTTAAGGTCATCCCCAAAAGTGGATGATTGAAACAAAAAGGTAGTTTTTAAAAAAAAAATAATGTGTTTTTTTTATTATGAATGTTAAAGGAAGAAAAAAAAAATCAATTGATTGGCTTTGTTAGGAAGAAAAATCTGATATTAGATTTTTAAGCCACATTGCCCAGCCCTATTATTGTGTATTTTTTCAGATCTGACCTTTATGAAAGAAGGCCGTAATAAATCCTGTTTTCAGTTAACCCAAAGCCATGCAATGGACCCAGCACAAAGAGACCAGATGAGACATAAATCTCTATCCCCAGGTATTAAGCATTGTGTGCAAATATTTTTACTCAGTGAGAGATTTAAAGGTGATAAGAGATTGATGGGAAGATGGATGGAGCTAACTACAGGACAATCTTGGAACAAAATGTGTTACAGGCTGCTATAGACCAGGACCACAACCCTAAGGATGCACCGATCCGATACCTGGATCGGATATCGGCTCCTATATAGATTAATTAGCTGGATCAGATATCGGTGATTTGATAACTGATATTCATTCCAGTCCACTTTACATGGAGCTGTTGTTTTCTTATTGCTCCTTATTTCTTAATACATAATATAGTCAAACATTTATATCTGTAATAATTTGTTACTTTTTTTTTTTTTACAATATCTACAATACACCAATGCTAAAGCCTTCACTCACATGGCAAGATATATGGTTCATTAGTTCAACAGATGAATTGGCAGATATGCTCAGTCCAGGTATTGGTATCGTATTGGACTGGAAAAAAGCTGGATTGGTGAATCTCTACCCTAAACATAATTATCATCAGTTAACATAGTTAAGAATACGCCTGATTTAGAATGGCTCAACCACTAGACCTAAACCTAAACTTTAAATGGATTTTCACAGATTTTCTCTTTCCAATCTGAGTTTACCTGGACTATTTTCTCATTTTATTTCAGACCCACTTAGATAAACTACTTTTGATGTGGTCTATGACACAAAAAACAAAATTAAAGACACTGACGTTTGTGGCTGTTCTGTGACGGAATGTGTAAAAATTTAAAGGGTGTGAATATTTTTACAGAGTTTCCTAAGCTGGGGGGTAAAGACAGAAGCAGGGGACCAACCTACGAAGTGGAACTGGTTGGGAAAGATCCTGAAGAGTGTCTGACTGTGCAGCGCGAACATGATGGTGAAATAGGAACCCACAGAGCCCCAAACGAACATGTGGTTAAAAATGGTCCAGAAGCCTGTATCTAGAGCAATCTGCAAATAAAGGATGATTAATTAACATCAGGAAATTTGCAAAACTTTAAAGAAGCAAACTCTGGTAAAAACTCTCTCACCTGCACACTGACAACAATAACAAGGGCTGTCGCCGTCGTGACTGCAAATGTCTGGTAGTCGGCGAGGGGCACGCCGTTGATCTGTGTGGCATTGGACAGAACGGCGTAGGGCACGAAAAAAAGCACCACTGAAGTGTAGATGCCCTGGGCGATGCAGATGAAAAACTCCTTCTTGTTAAATAGGAGGTTGAGCTGCCCGGGCTCATACAACTTCGGATACTCCAGACTTCTGTGATCTGGAACATCCTGGCATAAAAAGAGGAAATGAGAGATGTTATTTGCTAAAAATAAGACTTTGGACAAGTCAACGGCAGAATCAATGGCTTGGTGGTTTTCAGCTTACTGCAAACATAAGCAACTATTGAGCTAAAGCGGAACAAAATTACTCACGATGGGAGACAATAATTTGTGGGAACATTAAAAAATTAAATAACGGTTTATGTGGAAAAATCTGTGCTAGTTTGTCCCTAACCCACATAATGATGAAATTGTGTGTTAAGTGTCAGAATGCAAAATAATAATGAAAAAGACCTGGTCAAAAACCCCCATGGCCAGCACGGGGAGGGAGGTGTACACAATGTTGTAGAGTGTGATGAAGTACTGATCATACACCGTCTGCAGCAGAAGAGGACAGCAGACAAACACACATTAGGAAACATCTGTGCGTGCTCATCCCCTCTCAGCAACCATCATTCTCTACTTGATGTTCTGCTCCAACCTGGGCTGAGAATCCACAGAAGAAGCCGAACCAGAAGTGCACCATGGTAAAGGCAAAGTTCTTGTAGAAGAAGTAGCAGAGGAAACGGCACATGCGCAGGTAGGACCAGCGCCCGTGGACCAGCAGGAGGCGCTGCAGGAAGCGGAACTGGGCGAAAGAGTAGTCGCTGGCTAACACCGCCTGGATCCCCTCCTGGCCCGAGATACCAACTCCAATATGAGCACCTGTAGAAAAAAAGATGAAAGAGATGAAATTCAAATTCTATATTTATCTATATTCAATATTTCCTTCTATTAAATCTTACAAAATTAACGCTCTGAAATAATAAGGTCCTCCAAAACAGACACCCTTACTGTAAGTATGAATTCAATTAGCAGCCATGTAAAACAGATGGTTTTGAAGTTGGAGAAAAAAAAAATTATTTGGCAACTTTGGTAAGAAAATTTTTTTAAGGAACTAGTGTGATTTTTTCCCCAACTCTTTACTGTTTGTTTGAACTCTTAACCATTGGGTGCATCATGCAGAGGTTTGTGCTGTTCTTTTCACATCTCTTTACAGGTGATGAAGCAGGCTGAACATGTTTTATCTCAATCTCCCTTTTATCTTCTCTTTCTTTAATCTTTTCTCCTTTTTTCGCTTCTTCCTCCCCTGTTCTACTTACATTGCAGTGTCTATATAATCTGTAATACTCTCTGCATGAATTATAATAAAGCTATTTATATGCATAAATCAAGCGGAACACTATGGCGATAGCCGTACTGCTCCACTTGTGAACGTAAAATCGGTTGGGCTCTTTTTTGGCATCAAGACAAGCCAGAAGCAGAGCTCAGATATCAAGCTAGTCTTATACCAGATACTGTTAATGGGCAGAAAATATTTTTTTCCCCACAGGTTATTACTAATAGAAATTTGTTAATGTGCTGTATGCATATGTTTGAGCCTGTATGCAGGGCTGAAGGTGACCTTCTTTGAATATTTTTCTCTCATAGCCCCTTTTATTTCTATCTGTTCAAATAGGATGTAAATATCTCCTTGTCCCAAAAATATTTTCTTTTCATATTTTAACATTTTAGTTTATGTATTTTTTCAAATCAAGTTCAGACTTTCATAGTATTATAAGGCAGTTCTGGAGGTTATCTGTGTGTTTTGTATTATAAGCCCATATGATGTGATAATGGCCCCACTGAAGGCCATATGTGTTTAATATTTAGGCGATCAAGAGTGAAATAACTGCTAATCTCTTTTATATACTTCTTTCAAGAACCAGTTCTGTAGGTGTTGCACCAGCCTGACTATGGCTAAAGAAATAACCCTGGTAAGTGTTATTGCCATATATTAAGTAAAGGCTGTTCAATCTACTAAAAGGAGTGAATAACTTGTGTTTATCATTATATATTTCAAAACTGGGTTGAAAAACGCTGGAATTATAAAAAATATTCGTAAGATCAAGATTGTCTGTAAACTTTCTTTTTCAATAAAACATAAAATATTTGCCAGGCCTAAATATTTATGATTTTTCAGAAAAATTAAAATGAAAACCCAAAGGTTCAAAATCTAAAACATAAAATGTATTTGAGCTGTTAGATATAGGTTATATTTATCTGTATATGAAAAATTAAACGTTTCAAAATGTTTGCATTCAATTTATATTTTACACAATCATTACGTTTTTATTACATTAATAAATGGGCAACTTTAAAATTGTATTCATGCTGATGAGAGTTTGTACACCTTTAAACAGATCTATGAATTTAGCACCTGTTGCAATTTTCAAACTTTGAATCAAAGTTTTGTGATTTCGAGAGATGTTCCTTTTGAATATCATAAATAATCTTGTAAAAGATGTCATCTGGCATCTAGATTAACCAGGCCTCTCTTTTCCAAATTTCTACCAGCTTTTTTTTGTCTATAGGATTAGAGAGATTAACATTCACCATTGTCTATTGAATTAGAGGTGTTAATTGGCAACAATTTAGTGATATAAAACACACTACTATACATATGCCACAATACTATTTATCCCAATACATTATCAAAGACTATATATTGGGATTTTTTTAAATAACAAAGCTCCGAAGAACCTCATGAGATCTTGTTGTTGCTCTGCTTAAATCCATACCAGTATCATCTAATGAAAATAAAAGGCTATTGGTATTATTATTCGATACAAATATTTTCTAATGAAATACTGCAATATTTGACAGAATACAGTTTTTCTTACACCGCTAATTGGAATCCTAATTTTGACTGATAAAAATACATTCTAGCTGAAGTCATGGAGTTTGTTGCTCTTTCCTGAAAGCATGAACAGCTGCTTCAAAGTGCAAATTAAAAGCCTCATTGAACTTTTTCGTCTCATCAGTTCAAATTTTTCGGAAAATTTGACATTAGCAGTCACAGGATGAGAAGAAACCACACCCGTCATTATTGCACTGATTCCAGTTCTGCTTTAGGCTTGCATAAATGCATTTCATGCACATAAAGACAGACAAAAACACAAGTGGTGAAAGCCACAAGATATATAGAAATCATCCTGAGTTAAGTAGAACATGACCTGTTTCACCATTAACTTCTATGGAATCAAAAAGACAAATTGCATCCAAGATTAAACATCAGTACCTTTATTTTTTTTCAAAAATGTATTTCAAAGTTTTTTACGTTTAACAGGGCGTTTCACATCAGCACCCCTCAAAACATTGTTAAACCTAATCTAGACGTTTGAAACCAATGTCTGACCTTATGGAGGAATTGGAACCAACGCAACACACGTTTCAACACACACTTTGTCAAAGCTTGTAACACCATGTAGGTAAACAACTGTTACAACAGCTTCTGCTGAGAATTTCCGCTGTTTAAAGGTGGACAGGGATGTCACATGACTGAACCTGACTGCTCTCTTATTTCCGTCTCTGCGCTAATCCTGTTACACGACCTCCCCCACTCCTTCCAAATTGATCCGTTCTGCACAACTCACTTTTGATCATGCTGACATCGTTGGCGCCATCTCCAATAGCCAAAGTGACGGCATTCTTATGTTTCTTGATAAGCTCCACCACCTGAGCTTTCTGCAGCGGTGTGACTCTGCAGCAGATAACTGCCTTGCATGCACACGCCGTCAACACAAACTCTGACTCCATGTCTGCTTCCAGTGCATGGGCCTGTTAGAGCAGAAAAAAAAGGCGATTAGCAGTTTTAGGGAAATAAATAAATGATGCAAAATGAAAATCTTCGCTATTTCCTTCTAATCTGTTTGCTCTGTGTTAGGGTTGTTTTTCTTACCAAACTATGGCCACTGATAATGAGGGCAAACTCCCCTGAGATGTTGTCCATGTCGCCACAGGGAGAATTAAGCTGTTTCGATCCTTCTCCTGTTCTACCATCTTTTTCTTGCCCATCTTTCAACCCGTTACCCATGAAGCGTGCCTCAGCCCAGCCCTTTGTCCCTTCATCTTTAGCACGCGACAGCTCAATCATCCTCTCCCTCGCCCTCCTAAACAGTAGGAAATAACAGACAATTTAGCAAAGGATAAATTTTTAATTGTTAGAATGTTATAGAATGATGTCAGTTATTGGATGATGGGTTAGGTTAGATCCTGTCAGATTTTGATTAAAAAGCCTGACTTTGAAGATGCTGTAATCTTCTATATATATATTTTTTTATCTCTGTTTTTTTGTTTGTTTATCTACTTTCGTCACTTGATGGAAAATTAGTGAAAGTCTAAAAATTAAGCTTTTTAACAAAAAAAAAAAGTTCATCCTGTGGGTGAAATGTTCGACCAAGTAATGATTTAATAAACACCAATTTAAATTCCAGATCGAACATCCGTAAGAAGAAGATCGTTCTGTGCTTATTAAACCCACATCCTCCCCTCTCCAACCTGTAGAGGTTTACAAGAATCACATGGACTATATCTGGATAAACTGAAGGTACAGCAGAACAGCAGCTGAGACAGAACAGACAACCCCATTCCCTGGGTTTAACTCACAAACCCACATTAAAGCCAGTAGAATTGCTAATATCTAAGATGTAAAAAAAAACAAATACACCCTTCCATTTGGCAGCCGTCTGCCCCCATTCAGAGAAAAGCCTGCCATTTAAACACCAAATGCAGACTGGGTCAACAGTTTACGCTCATCTATGTTTATAAAACCTAATCTACACTATATTAGAAGAAACTAAGCTGACCTAAACTAAACCAAGCCAATTTAAAGTAAGCTCAACTAAACTAAGACCAGGTAAAGCTTAAGTAGGCTAAGCTGAACTAACATAATCAAAAATATGGCAGCTGAAACAAGAAGGAAAACAAAAGCAAAGATAAATTAAGATCAACAAAGGAGAGCTACCTCTGGCGAATCAAAAGAAAAACATAACTTTACTAAACCAATATTAATGTCTGTCATTTTTTTCAGGAGGAACCGGCTGTTTTTTAAAGTTTTTACACAACGACTGACCTGAGTTCCTGCCGAACACTCTGAACAGTGTGTCCACTGATGATGAACACCTCAGTCATGTCATCTGTCAGCATTTTGCAGGAGTAGCCTATGTTGACCGCTGTTTCTGTTTGAAAGAAAAAGAAGGGGATGAGAACATACTGCACAATTTCTTTAGTTTTAATTATTTCATGGACTAAACCCTTAATATTTCCTACTGCACCAAACCAGAATTTCCCCACTGTGGGACAATAAAGGGATTTTATATTCAATTATATTCTATTCTAACTATGTGAGTGACAATCATTCCTTTACTTTTTATATTTTCCTCACTCAGTTGAAATTGTGGCAGATTATTTTGGCTCATGTATTGTATTTTATTAAGCCAAAGGACAGTAAGCACAGTTCGTCATATTATATTCTGAGGGCTCAAAGGTACAAATGAATAGGTGAGATTGAAGACATTATGAAATGTTGGAGTCTCTATCTGCTTCTTCTCAGAGTACAGTTATGCAAATTAACCTAAAAGCTGGTCTAAAGTAGGTGCATCTCACCCTGCTTGTCTCCAGTTAAAACCCATATTTTGATGTTGGCTAGAGAAAGGAGAGCTATAGTCTCTTGGACTCCTTCCTGCAGTTTGTCCTCTATAGCTGTGGCACCTAGGAGCTAGATACACAGAGATAAAAAGTACGGTATGAAATTGAGTTACATACAAAAATGTGTATTCTAAGCATGGTTTTGCACTGAAATGTATGGGCGTATGAGTAATTGACCAACCATCATATCTTGCTCTATCTTGTCATATGCTGCAGCCAGCCTGTCCTCCCTACAGTCAGTGGCCTTATCTGCACAGCGGTGACTCTCTGACCAGGCCTCCCACTCGTCCTCAGAGAGCTCCCTGTAGGCAAGGGCGAGTGTCCGTAACCCATCAGCTGCATACTCCTGAAAAATAAAAGAAACACCCACAAATAAACATTCAGAAACTTGTCAACATATCATCTGCTTGTATGTTAATATCTTAAAGAACATCAAACTTCATATTTTTAACTGTTTCTAATACTGTGAGACTCAATAAAAACAAAAAAGCTCACTTTAAGTCAGAAGGCACTAGGTGGCACTGCAGCACCATTACTATGTTCATAAACAAAAGCCTTTACTTACATTAAGGTGGTCTGAGGTGATGCTTATCAGTTCCTGGTTGCAGGAGTGGAGCCTCTCTAACACCACTGTGTCAGCTCCTTTACAGTACAGACGGATCTTTCCTTCTGGGTTACGCACTGAATTCAAACCAGGAAAATATTTTAAATTAACCACGACATAAACAACTCTTCCAACAGATACCCATATAATTGCTTGTGGCCACCTTAGTGGGATTCTGCATGTTTTAACAGAGGGATAATCAATGTGTCATTTTCCAGCTTGGGTAAGGGTCAATTATTTTTCTTTAATATATAAAATCATTTAGATTTAATAGTTCTTTTTTGGTATGTAATTACATTATGTTGGTCTGGCATAAAAGAGAAGAAATGGGCGGGGGTGATGATGTGTGATGTAGTGTAGCAGAAGATCGGGCTCCATATACAGAGAATACGGTGCAACCTTGAATACTTTTCTAAAGGTCTTTCCCATTTCTCTCTCTGCCCATTTCCTGTCTGTTAACTTGTCAATAAAGTCAGTAGTGCCTGAAAAATCTTTATCTGAGAACATTTTACTGGGATAAATCATTTTAGTGTGTGAAAAAAACAAAACACAACAGAAGAACAACAGTAAGAGGATCATTCCTTTTTTTACACCACTGAAAATAAAATATTTTGTTTTTCTCAAGCAGAAATCCCTTTTGTTGCATGTGTTTTGGTAAAAAAAGGCAAAGGCAAAAAAGAAAAATGATGCCTCTTTAGTTTGCAGATCTACTTTAACACAAGTCCTCTTTATAAAGTATATAAAATGTCTTCTTGACAGTAATGTAATGTGTTACTAAAAATACAGTGTACCTGCTCACCTATGACAGACATCCTCTTGCGAATGTTGTTGAAGTCCAGTATGGCAAGCAGTGAGTAGACGACGGTTCTACCCATCTCAGTTGTAGTGATCGTCCCAGGTGTTCGAGAGCGAAACACAAATCCAAAGTTTCGAGCTGCTGTCACAAGAGCGCCCTCATCTGGAGACTGAGCCTTATAGACCAGCTCCCCTGGGCAAACAGATGAATAATTTATAATAAAAAAAAAAACAAAGGCAATAATGAAGAAATAATTGCTGTTATTGTTTCCCCTCCTCCTGCTCACCTTCACTTTTCTCCTCACTCATAACTGTGTGACAGAGAGAAAGCAGGCGGAAAAACTCATGAGTGTGTGAATCCCCCACTTTCACCGACTCCAGCAGCTTTTCGTCGTAGAATCTAAAATCCGGGTCTGCCAGCGGGTTAAAAGGAGTGAAATCCAGCCTCTAACGAGAAATAATTATACATGGATGTTAGAAGACATTTTACTTTTCAAAAAAACAATAAAAAAATAATAATAATCTACCTTTGGCTTTTTTCCTAATGTATCCATGACTTCACCTGGCAGAAAAAATGATAAGAATGATTAAAATAGTGAAAACGTTTACAGATATGAAACTTTTTCCATGGTTTTTTTTGTGTTTGCTCTCTTACCATAAGTTTGACCATAGATTGAGCACTTATTAAAGCTCATAATGTTCTGAGTTAGAGTTCCAGTTTTATCACTGAAGATGTATTCAACCTGAAACAAAAACAAAATATGAGTTGAAGTTACAAAATGTCATTGTGTCGCAAACAAACAAGGATTTTATGACAAAAAGGTTCAGGAAGTGGATCTGCTTTAGCTCTAACTAATATGTAGATCCCCAAGGATTAATGCATGCTTTTTAAAAGCTGTTCTCTAGACTTTAGAATTACTAAAATTACTAAAAAGTTATGATAAATGTTATTAACAATTTCTGTTTAAGTGAATTACCAGAATTGACACAAACTGTGATCCATGTAGAATATTGTCCTTTAGACTTTTTTAAGAGGATCATTATTTTAATGCGGCCTGTATGGTTTCACCAAAGTGTTGTAGTAAGAAGGACCCAGGTTTGAATCCCTGAGCTCTCTCCATATGGAGTTTGCATGATCTCAATGTCAAGTAATATTACTCAAACAGAGAAAAATAGTCAACAAAAATAGGTATAAGAACAAATAACCCATTGGTCATTCATTAATGACCAATGGGTTACATAAAGTTTAGGCAGAAATGGAGCGTTTTTATCTGCTTGCTAATATTGTTGATTTTCGGTGCAGGCTGATATAATCCATTATTATGCTTTCGCCAATATCAGACTGATATCAATATCACCCCTAGATATTTTAATACAAATGAACAATGGCTGAATTGGGGTCATGTACATTGTAACTTCTTGTAAATGGAGCTACACATAACTGATTATAATTTTCTTCCTGTCATTAATTGTGAACAATGCATTAAAACATCACTAAAATTTCACTATTACTCCTGGACTCCTTCAAGATAGAACAATTGCAACTGGGTTAGCTTGAAATTCTTTCCCAAGCCTCACAAAACATTGAGCCAGAGAGATTAGGAGTTATGAAACAGTAAAGGTCCTCTGATGAGCCCACCTGTCCTAGCTCTTCATTCAGAGTGGTGGTCCTGGCCTCAGCTGCTGTATTGCATTGTGAGCAAAACATCCGCCGGTCCCAGTTGATGAAGTAGCTGTGGCCCAACCTGATCACCTCCACACTAATGCAATGGCAGATCAGAAAAACACATTGAAATGCAGAGGAACCAGTGCGGGAAAAGACATATATATTGTGAAATGTATTGCATGGTTTATATTTTTGCCTTCCCTAAAATATATTCAGGGATGGCTGCATTCAGCTTGCTTTGGAAGAAATAGAAACTTGAATCTGTAGAGTGATAAAACTGGGGGAATTTAATTGTTTCTCTGGTAGCTACTATCAACATAAGCCAATTCTCATCACTCTATGCACTTAAACACATTATTTTTTTTCAAACATAATGACTGCTCAGCTCTTTGTGCTATTTGTTGAGTCAGGCAGAAATGTCAGAAGCACAAATCTATAATGAATTCCTGTAACTTTCTCTTATGCCTTATAACTAGGGCTGGGTAATTAATTGAAATTGCAATATAATCGCAGTTTAACTAAACACAATTCTCAAATCACAGAGGCATGCAATTTTGGTCATATAACTCCAGGCCTGTAGGTGGCGGTAAAACACTTTAAGTAGGTCTGTCGACACGCAAAAGGTGGACAGGTTCACAGCTAGCACGTAGATTCATGCATGCAAGTAGCACAACAGACTCCGGATAAACCAGCTTTCAAAATCATGAAAACAATGAAACCTTATTGGTTTAAAAATATTGGCTTAAAAAAAAAGTCAATTTGGGTTCTTTTTAGATGTTCCAAACTTGGATCTCAAAAACAGAGGAAGGTTTTGATATGGTCAACAACCCAGGGTGGCAAAGTCTAGGGGGGCGTCAGACACATGTTTACTATTTCTTACTTGTATGTTTAGCCTCTAAACATACAAGTAGAACGGTAGATGGGCTTTGGTTTTGCTTTTTTTTTTGGATGGAGTAAACCCTCTAAAAATGTCACTGTAGATAGCTGGTGGGTTATAACTCATATGTGCTACTTTATATTTGTTTCTTAGTAAATGTGTGATTTTATTGCTTTCAAATAACTTAATCCACTCCAGTTAAACATATCAAATATCTAGGAAATTGAAGCCTAAGTTGGATAGGCCTATTCCCAACAAACATTTTTTTTAAAATAAATTTGAAAGATTTATTAGACAACAAGGATATTTCCAAAGCTTTCTGGAACTTAGGGTCACTTTAGATCAATTTAAACCCATTTAAATTTGGGTAAGAGGAGTGGTAGGGGAATAATCAGGGTGTTGCCCAATCAGGAACGGCTACTGTTAGAAAAACTTGCACTGTTCTCTCCATGACCAGCTTTATCAACTTTTAAAATTTCTGTATCGAATAACCTTACATTATTGCTTATACTGCCTCACTGAATGAACTGGCAGGATATTTGTTTATTTAATATATTACAGTTCATAAAAAATTTAATTAGTCAGGATTGGAATTTGCATGTCAGACCTCAGATTTATATCATCTTCTCTCAACTCCAGAGATTTGCTAGCTCTACATATTGTTTCACTTATAAAGCTTAGGATACTACCAGGTAAGCATGAAGTAATGTCAGAGTATAGCTTCACATGCCAGACTTTCGTATTGTGTCTTATATGCACTCCTATTTACCTTTGTAATATGCTGCACTTTCCCTTACCTGACGTATAACGAAATAGGCACGACTGTGTTAAGAATGATTATGTAGGACCAGAAGGACAGGAAGGCTGAGAACAGAAAGTTGTCCACAGGAGGGTCCCAGGGCAGGTAGCTCTGAAACAACGACCCCACCTCTTGCTCCCACACTGCATTGCCCACAGCCAAGATCAGACCCATACACACCAGGAAACCAAAGATCTGAGATGAATATACAAAAAGAAACACCACAAAGACAATTAATCTATTGTCTTTGACCTAAAATTGGGTGTGTTACTGCATGCACAGATGTAAACAAAGCTCCTTAGATGATATCCTAAAATAGTTTGGGGAAACAAAGGTGAGAGGGTTGAGGTGTCTTACCCAGAGGACCAATGTGTTCATCAAGCGGTCGATGCTGGTACGTTTAAACTTGGTGCGACCACTGTTCTGCATTAGCTTGGTGTCAGGACCTGGGCAAGCAACAGAATTTGAATCCAACACTTTTACTCCACCAAATGCATTAATTTATCAGGCAAATACAAAAGTGTACATGCAAACCTGCAAAGATGACCAGGCCGTAGCAGGCCTCGGTGTTGCGGAGGACGCAACCTCGAAGCAGCATGTTCTGGTTGCTCAGAGGGTATTTCTTGTCATGCCAGTACAGAGTCCCACAGAACCGATCCAGTTTGTTGTTGGGGGGCTCACAAACCACTTCACCTTCACACAAGGAGCATTTGTGGTTAAGATAAAGAAACTGAACCCTCTGCCACATGTCATAGAGTTACCAAATCTAGTTATTGCAAAGCATCTACATCAAAGGCAACATGATCTTGAGCTTAATTTATCATCTTTATGCAGCTGTCACCCTCAGAAACACACCCAGAGAGAAACCTCTTCTGTAAGATAATATCAGGCAGAGTGTGGGTTGAGCTGCTGCAGTGATGGGTTTTCGAGAGCAGGTGAGCAGTGCATGTGTGTGGGGGGGTGCTTTGCTGACTCAGAGCTCTTTTGCTGGTGGGTGGGTGGATGGGTGATGATAGGATGTCATTCAGCGGCAGCAGAGGACGCAAAACGTGTCGATGTGAATGTTTCAGTTAACTATGTGCCAGATTGTGAGAGGAGGAAAACATTCGAATGACATAGCTGGTTGCTCACTGAAAACCATCATAAAGACGAACTGAGCAGAAGACCGGCAGGAGGTGAAACATGTTTAACCCATCTCACCATCAAAGGACACCAGGTTGTTCGGATCGCCGAGCTCAGCCGTCACTGACACAGACTGGCGCACCTTCATATTTGTTTCTCTGTAGGTTCAAACAAACACAGCGTTTTTAAATGCATTTCTCCATTGCCTCTGGAGGTTTATTAGAAGCTATGAGTGGATATCGATGTGCAAGAAAAATTTCTGACCCGTCAAGCTCGGCTGTCTCGATGTAACACAGGCCGTGAGGTTCAGTACTCGATAACAGGAGCAGGTCAGCCTGAAAGCAGACGGCTGATGTTAGCAATAACTGTAAGATACATGCAGCCAGACTGAGGGAAGCACTAAGAGTACAGAGAAAGTATACATCAATCACCCTTGTAATCAATGCTAATCACATGGGGAGACAACAAAGTATGATTATTACACCTTTAGCTGATAAAGCAAAATAAATCCATCAAGAATATTGTTCTTTAGTTTGTTATAAATGGCTTTCTTGAACAATAATAATCTAAACTCATCATCAATTATAATCCTTGCATTAAAGTGAAGTCTGCCAAGCGGGTGTTGACTGTCTGCTTTTGTGTGGAAAGCTGCAAACAGAAATATTCATTCTCATCATATATTTACGTTTCTATAAATTTTGGTAAATATTGCAATGACATAAAAAAAGAATCTAAGTTTTTAATGACTCTCATCACACCATCTCTTTCGAATAATCTACCTCACCTCAATACATCTGCTGCAGTCATAGTAAATAATATTTTTAAAAGATTCTGAGACAGATGATGCCCTTAAGTATTTATGTTTTATTTAATCGTCTAAACTATGTGTTGAGAAAAAGCATTTTGTGACTGCTTTGTATTGTATGTTTTTAATCTGGACCCCAGGAAGACTAGCTGTTTGCCATAGCAACAGCTAGTGGGGATCCTTAATAAAATTACAGAAAATATTACTTTTATTTAGGCATCATAGCCATTGAAAATATTCATCAAAATTACTCATTGTTTGCAGTTAACATTAATCCAATAAACAAAAATACTTTAAATTATAGGCACCCAGATTTTGTGTCTAATGTCAACTTAAATATAATATGATTTACTAACCTAATATTGTAGCCAATATGAGCCTTGTTATTAAAAAACTGAAAAAAAAAAAAAAAAAAATAGTATTATACTGATGACCTTCTGCAGTAGGCTCAGGGCCACTACTGAAATGCAGAACTTTTTGTGTGCAAGCTTTCACTTCCTGGCTGAGGTCTTCAGATGTTCCCTCAACATAATTCACATGCACAGTGACGTCTTTATCTTAAAGTAACCCGGTTCCATCCTGCAGGAAAACACCTTCACAACATAATGTTAGCATCCCCTAACTTTATAGTTGGGGTGGTGAACCTGTCTCCACATATATGGGTTTGTACACCCAAAAGCCCTTGCGAACTTTAAGGAACCCTTTTTGTATTTTTAAGTTTTGACAATTGCATCTTTCTTCCTGATTGACATTTCAGGCCATGTTGGTCCAGGACTCCTTTAACTGTAGATAATGACCCTCTAATCAGCTTCAGACAACATTTTCAAAGGTTCAAAATTTTTGTCATTTTTGACACTAAATTCTGTTGTGGAACAAAGACCCTTGTGCACGTTCTCAGCATTTCAATTATGTCATTTTCATGCTTCTACTTGCATATAACTAAAAGATAAACGTGACACTTTCAAACATCTGTGTATTTTACCAGAAGGCCAACCAGATATTTCTTATTGCGAAAAGTGATTTATTTTGATTTTTCTGGTACCAACACTAAATACACAAGAACTAATAACCTTGACTTTTGACTGAAAGAAACATAAAATCTTTTGGAATATTTCAAGAGCAGTTTGAATCACATGGCAGACTTTTGGAAGTCTTTTGGATGAAATTTTTTTTTCTAACTGTGCTTTGGCTTCTTTCACTCTTGATAGGGATGTAAAAATGTATCCCTTGCAAAAAAACTTTTAATTTCTTGCATTGTTACTAATCAGATCAGAGAGAGCAACCACCAGATAATCAAAACTATACTTTTGAAACCAACCGTCCATTTGGGAGATGTACGAAACTTGATAGCAGTTATTGAAAACATTTGCGAGACGTTCTAAAGGGTAAAGGTTGCCCCACAATGTACTGAAGATTTGAATTTAACAATACTGCAGATGCATATTAAATTAGACTATCAGTTGAAAATGAAAGTTTAGTCATTTGTTGTTGTTTAAGCAACTCAACAATATCTTATTTTGTTGGGTTTTTTTTAAAGGCCATGTATCGTAATTATTTTTCAGTCATATCACTGCAATGTTTTTAGAGATGAGCAAGTCAAATATTTCCTAATAAAGCTGTATGTGAATGAAAATTAAAATCACGCTGCCGCTCTCACACTTACTGCCACAAACTGGTTGTTTTCCAGTTTAATGATATCGCCCACTTTAACGTTCATCCACTTTTCATTCTGCAGTCTGCAACAGAGAATCAGAAAAACACATTCAGAAATCTGACAGTAAAAAAATGGAAAAATTTTATTTATAAGAAAACAACAACATGCTCATAGGGTTTCAGCTACAATGACTTACGAGCCTCGGATGAGAACCTGAGACTGACGGTTGTTAACTTGGTTGTCGCTCTTGTGGCGAAACTGCAGGGGATGAATATGGAGGTGTTATGTTAATACAAAGACTACTATGTACTGTAGTTCACTTCAGGATGTGAGGAACATATGCTCACATAGTCATCTGTGGCATCCTTCACTGCAGTGATGCTTAGCACAAGAGCCAAAGGCACAATGGTAGTGAACCAGGAGAGGGAAGAGATCTGAGGTATCAACTAACAGAGACAGGAAAAGACAAGGTCATTCAAGTAGTGCACAGTATAGAGGGGGCAAAAGTGCTTTAAAATGTATAATAACCTTGTTATGCTTTCATATTTTGTCAAACTATTAGTGTAGTATTGGGATTTAATTTGATTAACCAACACAGGGTATTTATATGTTTAATCATTTGAATTAGAAACAAAATTATTGATGTTTTTATAAAGTTTTCACTAATAGAAATCTGAAAAGTGTCGGGAATCCAGTTTGTGTGGTCTGTTTTTGTGTTTCCTTTTCTCCACCACCAGGTGGTGCCCTGTCCTCGTTGGTCCTTCTACACACCTGCGGCTCGTTGGTTCATTACTGGAGGAGTATATAAGAAGTGTGCTGTCACTACCCCGGGCCAGAGTGTTTGTCAGTTTTGGAAAGCCTCCCTGCAAACTGGATGTTTGGCCTTCTCCCCCTGGAAGGATTATTTGTGTTCACAGTGAGTAGGGGAAAAACCTCCACCCGTTCAAGTTCCCGCAGAAATCCAAGTGGCAGTCCGCTCCATTGCTCCTCAGGGTCCAACCAAAACCAAGCTGTCCACCCTCCAATGAGTTCCCCCTTCTTCGGATAAACCCACACCAACTGGATTCAAGGACAAGAAACAAACCCCCTCCTACGTGAGTCCCGCTTTCACTGTTTTCAAGAACTCAATCAAAATTCCTACGGACCCTGAACTCATCTCTGTGAACTTCCCCTCTCACTTCCAGTTCCGGTTCACCAGCTCTATGAATTCCAGAATCCTACTTCTGTAGTTCACCTCAATAAACCTGTTAAACGTTTTCCCTGGTTCTCTGAGTGGTTCTCTGCATTTGGATCAGATCTCTTTAAAGCATCATGACAAGTGCTGTGTGCTTTGATATTCAGCACCATTTGCAATTAAAGCTACAGGCTCAGCCAGATAGCTCAAGCTCCATTAAAGTGGAGATTGAGCTATTTTTAAGTCTAGTTACACATTCTCAAATAAATGGAGGTCTGGACTTTAAGTGGATCATTCTAAAATGTACAGTATGCTTTGGAGCCAAATCAGCTGATCCCAGCTCTGGTTTTATGTATAGGATCAATGCCCTGCTGGGAGGTAAACCTCCACCTCAGTTTCAGGTATGTTTCAGCTGAGTGGTGGTAACTCCAACTCTCTTGTTCCAGCTGAAGTAAGTGTCCCAAAGCATGACGCTACCAGCAACGTGCTTTACAGTGAAACTGGTCAGTTCAAGATATGGGTTGTCCAAATACAGTCAATCAAAGAATGTTTAGGAGATGATGGGGAAAATAAAGATAAAACAAAGTTTCTTAATAAAAAATTGTCCTTAAGAAATCACTGTCTAGTTTTACATACAAAGCATAGTGATTAAAAAGAGAACATATATGCATAGATTTTGAGTGATCAGCTGCAATCAGATGCAAATTCATTGAAAGTTTCAGATCCGACTACTAGTTTTTACTTCCTGTTTCAGAAAACCTGTCTGTTTCACATTTCATACAAAAATTATATTTTTAACTATGAAGAAATAGTCAGATGCATTAGTCAGACGTTTCTATTATCCGTAATGTAGATTTATATAAATACTCATCATTTTGGCATTGAATTTAATGGCACACTGACTATATGAAGAAAGGTGGTCACTCATGGGGTTGCTTTTCATTTATCATTGTCCTCATTTTTCAGTTGAGCAATTCAAGCCTTGTGGAAATGCCAGGATGTATGATTACCCCCGGTTAAACTTACCTGGAGGATGAGGAGGAAAAGGAAGTAAGTGTTGGCTACTTCCTGAAACTGCTCAAACAGGTTGACAGGCAGGAAGGTGAGGATGTTGTACTTTGATGTCATAATGCAATTACTCTGTATTGAGAGGAAAAGCCAGAAATAATAATTATTATAAAGGTTACCATCTATTTTTCGGCACAGATCCAGAAGAAAACAGCAGATGCTCTCACCGCATACTGAAACTTTTCATTGTGTTCTCTGTCATTGGCTTTGACCTTTCTCTCCTCCTCTGCAGAAACACAAAGTAATTGATGATGAGACTTGAAGGACAGAAGTTATTTCAAATATCAGAGGTTATTCAAAAGCATCAAACAACTCAAAATTTAGGCCATCTGCAAACATAAACATGGAAATCCTACAGATGGCACCCAGTGTTTTCTGTTTCACCAAACAATACACATTCCACTTAATTTATAATGACGGGTAACTAAAATACATTCAACCTTGTGTATTAATAGTTTATGAGATGAAAACTTGCTCCAACTGATTAATTGGTCATGTCAGATTTAAAGATAATTTCTTCCAGTGTTGTAATGGTACTGTTGTCCACCAGAAGGAACCACTATTGATTCTTAAGCAGAGTCTTACTGGTTTTTGCAACAGAAGAAAAGCCAGAACAGAGGGATGCTACAGCAGAAACATTAATCGATCCATAGTCTGAGGCTGTGTCCCAACGTCTGCCCTAAACCCCTATATAGGACACTATATTGGTTACCCCATGTTAGATGAGTGTCTGAACCATAGACATTATATACATAGACACCTCGTTGGACGCAGGCCAACTTGCCTAGAGGGCGGCCATCTTGGATCGGACCACAGTTCAGACAGCTGCTGTCAGAATGAATACAGTAGGAGGCAGCTTAGATCTCATTTTAATCACGTGAAAGGCGAGTCAAAGATATTAAAATAACCTCTTACATGTAACAACCCCTTAAAAGACCAAACAATTTCTAAAATTACTTTTACCTTAGATTAAACATATTTATTCATGTTAAAAACTATTTAAACTAAACTCAACTGGATGAGATTGAATGATATGCAAAGTCATATATTTTGCAATTACATATTAATATGATAAACACAAGTTTTATATTAATATATTATTATAAGATTGTATAAGATTGTTTTACAAGTGTTATATATTTATATAGTATATTATTGTTAGTCAGTATTTTTAAGGATTTTTCTTTTGCTATTGATTTTATGGTAACTTGTATTTATTTTTTGTCATTGTCAAGGCTTTTTTGTCAAATTGTAGTAAATGGTAAATCTATGTTGTGTGTAACTAAAGGCTTTTTGTCATAGCTAATATGTCATATTTATATATATATATATATATATATATTTATATATATATATATATATATATATATATATATATATATATGAATAGTTGTATTTGTGTGATTTGATATTTACACTTTTTAATAGCGACAAGACTGTAGAATACAATTTTTTCTTTTCAGTCTTATGTACAAGTTTAGTAATGTAGAATAGGGGTGGGCATTTATCCTTATCCTCATAAATTTCAGATCGTGATAAA
The DNA here is from genome assembly GCF_000732505.1 of Cyprinodon variegatus. Taxonomy (NCBI): domain Eukaryota; kingdom Metazoa; phylum Chordata; class Actinopteri; order Cyprinodontiformes; family Cyprinodontidae; genus Cyprinodon; species Cyprinodon variegatus. The sequence continues at coordinate 30,679 of NW_015150670.1, forward strand.
AAGTTTGATTCTTCATCCAAAGGATAAATTAGATTTAAAGATGATTAAAAACAACAGAAATTGAAATGGGAATTTCTGAATAAAAGAAAAAAAAAAAAACGGAATTTCCTTCTTTTTATTTCCATTGGAGCATAAGAAATGGTAGAATATTAAATATGATTACTAGAAAATGTTTAGTGATATAAATCGCATTTTATTATGTAATACGTTTCCTGAAGAAGCCAATTTTAAATGTGTACGTTCTCCAGGAGTATTATTTGTGATTGGGAGGCTAAGATTACTGTGGTAAGAAGACACAGCTATACAGTTATCTGAGAGAGACTGCAAAGAAGTAATGTTTTTGTTTAAACATCACTTTGTTTTAATCACCCAATATCTTGTTGAGATTTTAAGTGCATATTGCCCAGCCCTAATGTGTACAAACAAATTGCTAAAGTATAATGTTGTGATGATTTTAACGTAGTATATTGGACAAAAAACAAAAAAAAACAAAAAAAAAACAAGAATGAAACATATACATTTACCATCATGTTATGGAAAGATTATCTTGATTCAATAGAACTCAGGGTTTTAAGAAATGCCCACCTAATCAATTGTTAGTCCATTGACATAATTAATCAATTTTAGACTAATTCATTATTCGATAACTTGCATCCTTATTTCCAACCTTGGGTGAGAAACCCATCAACTCAGAACCCAGCACCCTAATGTTCTCTTAAAATCTTCTGATTCAAACAATGACGTCTTTAAAAGAGCCAGGAACAAATCTAGACACTGGAAGACACCAGCCCTGGAGGAGCATACTCACACATGCTGCTTTTCTAAAGCAAAACATATTCATGTGTTAGCATTATCCAGTCAAAGTCAAGACCTAAACCTAATGGAGGAAATGTTGCTCTTAGCCTGTCTGACTGAGGTTAGTGTTTTTTTTAAATGTTTAGTACCGTAAGTGTTCATGGCACACTTTTATATGGCAATGCTACATTCCAACCACAGTTATGCTTTAACAAAAATGTACACAACAGCACTAAACAGATAAGCAATAAATGGTGATGTTATATGCATTGGAAGGAAACACTGTAGCTCCGAAACAACGCCGGCCTTAAAAAACCTTAGACAAATGACAGAGAGCTGGTGTGGCTCTACAGGAACGGACATCGCACAGCAGAGGCCATTAACCCCATAATAAACATGCACACACAACATGAACAAAGACTTTGTGGTTTCCTGTGTATTTTGCAGCTCTGTGAAGCCCTTTCACACCAAGTAGAGCCCATAACCTACATCTGCACCTTTACTGTAATGAGCTTTAGCAAACAAACACAGACCACTGCTTCTACAGGACTGAAGTGCTGTGGCAGAGAATTAGCAGGAAAATTTCATGTATATCTGTTCTATATGAAAAGAAAATTCTTTCATGCAACATTAAAGAAAGGAGAGCTGAATTAATAATTGTATCAACAGTGGAATCAGTTCTTCTCAGAAAACTAAACATTAAAAGTGTTTTAAGGATCTTGAGCAGGAAGATCCTTCCAAATGTCTTTGAGAACTGACCACAGAACTTCTGTGGATGCAGACCTGTTCAAATGACTCTTTTTACATATTCCCAAAAACACTTCGAAAAATCAAGGCTGGGACTGCATGTGGGGGCTGTATCATCTCTTTGACAGTTAATCTTTTTCTATTTCTTTTCTTTTTCTATACTGAAGAAACTTAAAATGGATGTTTCAAGATACTGTACATCTGGGACCAAACTGATGTTCAGGTGATACTGATTTTATTTTGTTTCTTAATAATAATAATTACACCATCTGGACAAAAAATGTCCAACTCTAGTGTCAGAAATTAAACCTCAAACCGATAAGGAATGTTCCCCAAAACTCACTGTTGAGTGCGTACCCTCAAATCTCCATTTTCTGGCTACAGGCAAACACACTGCGTGGCTAAATGTTTTGAGACAAACCTCAAAATCAATTAATTCAGATGGCCCATCCCCTTCCATTCCATTAAAATTAACGGTTCGCTCTCTGCAACTCAGTCAATTACTAGTGGTATAATAATAAAATAGCGGGGAAAAAATTTGGGATGACAACCAAGTCAGCTATAAACTGATTGGCCATGTAAAATATTTGGCATTATAAAGTATTTTTGAGCTGAATCGAAACCCAGAGAAGGTTTAGGTTCAGCACATACTAAGGCACAACCTACATGAACTTTGTAATCGGTTTGATCACAGAGATCAGACCTTTTTGATCCACTAATCTCACTAATGTTACTCAAGAAAAAATGGGGGAAGAATACATTTTCCATTTGTCAGAGTTTGAAAGTGAACAGCCCCACAGCAGCTCTCAGTTCATGTTCTTTCAATTTCAGATTGTGCTTGTGTGGGTGCCTCTATTCCAATGAAACTCCCCCACCTCCTCTGCTTTCTGATTCTCTCCTCTGCCCTTTGATCGAATTTAAAGGTCATTAGATGATGTTGATTTGCTTAGAATGCAGTGCTAACACTGAGCAGAGGAAGATGCCTCTGCCGGATAAGCAGTGAGGCTTCCAAGCTCCTTAAATCCTGCTCTGGCCTGCCCTCTGCTAGCCTTAAAACCTCAGCCTGAATGAGAGTCTATAGCAAACTGCAATGTAAGTGTTTAATGTGTCTGACAAGTTCAAGGGCATCAGAAGATCTGACACGGATACCTTGCTGCACAGGGAGACTGCATCAATCTATAAGGTTACGTCACCGTTAACTTTCAGTTGCAGGATAACATTTCATCAAAAACAGAGACATTAGGGAGTAAATACATATTGATTCAGCAGCACTAAATATACTTATCTAGATGGAAAAATACTATTCTGATGCACTCTGGGTCCTTTCTGCTTTACAGTCATTGTCTGAAATCCAGCTATTCTGAAAAGCACAATATTTGAAGTTACAAAAGTAATGACCACATTAGCAAACCAATCTGAGTTATGGGAAAATCTGGTCAAAACTCAGGATTAGATCAGACTCTCTGAAAAAGTGCTTGTCCTGGTTGATCTAATTAGAGAAAATTAACAGTCTGCAGTTTGAATTAAGCACAAACATAAAACAAATTGGTAGAAAAAAACAATATTGTGGAAGACAAGACTGCTAGAGCAGGGTGAAAATGATGATAGACTATCTAGAGTATCCATGATCATTACACTGAGAAATGAAGACACGGGTGGTGCCTGTAGGATTGATCTGTGTCTTGGAAAGCACACCAATTATTTCAGGATTTCTGCAAATAAAACTCTAAACATAAGTTGTCATATTTCAGGATTTTTTTTTAAACTGTTTGTCCTTACTTTTCAGACTTTTAAAGAGAAAACATTTATTTTCTTTAATCCAAATTCTGCAACAATGCAATGATGGAGCTGGTTTCTTGGTTTTATGATTGCTCAAAGTAAAAATGTGTTACTTCTGTCTAGACTGAGTCAGTTTAACTGTATTTCCAAATATAATTTGATCATCCTATACTAACAAAACCTAATGACAAAATAAAAGAAGGTGTGATTTAAATGTTTAAATCATTGTGCATTCTGTTTGCCAAAAATACTTAAAAACATCATAAAGAGTTGGACAAAAGATTGAAGTCTTGAAACTTACATTTTTTTCATCTTCACTCTTATTTTAAACAAACTTATTCAGACCTATAAACATTCCCTGAAGCAAAGTCCAAACTTTTCTATTGACTGCCTATAAATACTTTATTTACGCTGAACTGAAACCCACATTAATCATACCTTCCAATTCACCCAATGTAGGCAAGAGACTCAAGATTTTTTTATGTTAACAATGCTCCAGATTTTTCACTGAAGGAAAAAGTAAGCTTTTGGGGGATATGCATGTAACAGTATGCAAATTCAACAATCTGACGGAATTAAATTACAATTTTGAATAAGTTTTATTTTTTTATTGCATGAATTTGAAGTTCAAGTTCAGTGGCTGTGAGCGCGTTTCTTTATGTCAATTAAACCTTTCGATGGTGGCAGTCAGTTGTACACACTTTAAATTTTATGTGCAATACTACATACTAAATGCACTGCAGTGTAAATGCCTTGTTGTTTAGCCTAATGGTACTCATTCCAACAATTAAAACTTTTTTTGTCATGGTCCTTAAAAATCATTTACTGAATATCAAACGAAGCAAAATTGTTAGAATAAGGTTCCTTTATCAGATTTAAAATATAAGGCAAGAAATGACAAATGCAGATGATAAAAGATCTTGGTATTTTCACAACCCAGTGTTGGCAAGACTGTTATAAAAAAAAAAAATAAAAAAAACAATAAAAAAAAAAAAAATAAAAAACTAATGAACCAAAAAAAAAAAAAAAAAAATATAGGAAAGCAAAAACTACATCAAAAAGACTTTTTTTCATCATGAAACCATTAAAAGATGTCACCAACCAGACTGTGAAATGCCAACAGTGCAATAATTCACACTGGGGGGATTGTGGCAAGTTTTGCCCTCCATAGGACAAGCAGTACACATTTCTCACTTTGTGGATGGGTAATGTGGGGATGAATACAAATGAAAAGCTGAATCTGTTTTCATGGAGACGGGATGGAACCTTAACTTATCTTAAAAAATGACTGGTGATCTTTTTTTGTGTGGAATGAGATGGCAATTGTAAAAAAACAAAAAAAAAACAAAAACAACAACAACAAAAAAACGCAACGTTAAACGCGTACCTGTCCGCTTCTTTTTAGATTGTTTTCCACCAAATCCAGTCTTTTTCTTTTTCTGGATCGGGAGAACCACTGGAAACCATTTTTCCGGGATGTCTTTCAGGACAGTCATCTTTTGGTGTTTTTTTTTTTTTTTTTTAGGGGATGGGGTTATCTGAAAAGGCGCGCCGTTAGAGCCTCATGGATAATAAACTAGACCCCGGGCGGATGAGGTGAAGAAGCTTCCGAACCAACTTCAGTAGAGTTGGATGAATCTGTCCATCCCATCCTGCCGCGCCACTTTTCTCTGTTGCTTCCACCCAGTGCGTGTGCGCTCCTAAAGTGCGCAGATAGCCTCACGTTTGGAGCGAGACACCCCCCCCCCCCCTCTGCAGAAATGAGATCATGAGTTTCCAAAAACGATCGCTCCAGACACCAGCAGTCCAAGTCTGCCTCTTATTATGCCCTCTATTTTGCTTTAGAAGCGTCTTCAATAAGCAGATCATTACTGCGATTTTTCATATTGCAGCTTTATTTATCAGCTCGCATCCAGTTTCCTGCAAAACATAAACACAGCCCAACGTGTAACATTACGTAACCCAGTTTCATGGAAACCGCCTCGGCAAGAACACCACGGCCGAGGGAGAGGTGCAACATTTTGACTTTAAAATACCACTGATAGAGGCGCTGAGATGGTCAGAGGAGTTTAGAGCCAAAATGATGCGAGTTTAGCCAGAGATGGAGAGCCGCAGTGGGCGGAGTCAAGCAAGTGGCACGTGCTGCAACTCATGCTTTGGTCCACGTGAGACACAAATCGTTCCCATTTAGTTTATGTATATATATATATATATATATATATATATATATATATATATATATTATATATA
>NW_015150670.1:36535-52138 GCF_000732505.1 Cyprinodon variegatus
TTTTTGTTAAATTAAGCAAACAAAACCTGTCTTGAACATTTAAAATAGTATATCGATAAGAGTGATTCCAGAGGAGCTTTCACCTGATAAAGAACACTATGAATAACTGAAGGTTGAGGAGAAGGAGGGTTCCTGTCGCCACAAAATACAATGTAATTGCAACAAAACACTCATGATGAGGGGGGACATTCACCCAGGTAAAACTTGAAGAGACATTTGGAGGGTGAAAATAAATTAAGTAATATTTATTCCTCTGTTTTTTACACTAACTTACTAACTAACCAACTAACTAACCGTCAGGCTCAGTGAGCCTCAGCAGAAGGCTGACCACACTAGCTTCATTTAGTTCAATCTGAAAATCTCACAGGAAGAGAAAAGACAATTAGAAGAAATTTATTGATACAATTACTTTGTCTTTGGCGCTCAGACCTCGGCAGGAAACAGAGCGCTTAATTTTGATAGATATGCATGAACAGGAGCAAAGCATAGGGCTGTTTCCCCCCCAGGCCTGAAACTGGTGGTGGAGTGGAGATGATGAAGTTGGTCAGTCTGTAGACTGCTGGTTAGCGAGTCGGTATGCTGAGCTTTATGGGGAGATCCAGTGGACTGCGTGAGCTGATACTAGAGCTTCACTCAGGTACCTGGAAGATGGAAGTCCAGTTGGATAACACAGGTTGATAGAACCTGTCCTTGACGAGCAAGCATGGAGCGACAGTGGAGAGGAAAAACTCCCCGTTGGGAAGAAACCTCTGGCAGAACCAGGCTCAACATGGCGGTCTTCTGCCGGACCGGTTGAGATGAGACAGGGAACGCAGTAGGAGGAATGACATTCTATGACATTCTGATGAAGCTTTATCTAAGATGGTGGAGGAGGGGCTGGAGGTGGGTTGAAGCGCATCCACCACCTACGCACAGGAGCACACAAGTGGATCGGAGGCCTTTTAAGATGAACTTTGGATGCTGATTGGCTTTCGTGGAGGTGTGATTCAAAGTTGATTGGCTGTGACGCAGGTGGATAGGAGAGCAATGAGTTTCTTCAGTTGAACTTCCGCCTAGGCTCCATATTCACAGAATTTCCACAATCTGACCTAAGCAAAAATTAGCTACTCTTTGTGCCTGCCACTCACATTTTTTCTTCTTCATTTCTTCTGTTGATGTAATTTTTTCCGTTATGGACCTTTGTAGCATCTTTGTATCCATACGTTTGTTGATCATTTTAGCTAGCGGATCAGCAGTACATGTGGTAATACTCCTTTGCTAAGGGGTACAGGGCAGGATGGCATGTTCAATCTCACATTACATTTAGTGCCACCTCCTCCACCAGAGACCAGGAGCCATGAAGGATAGAAGTAAAGAGAACAGTGTCATGCTGATGTTTCACACATGAGAAGTGGAAATTATATTTCTCCCAATGGGTCTGTACATAGATGTCAATCGGATGGCGATTGGCAAAAGCTCTCCAGAATTAAATTTCTGTCAAATCAGATCAAAATGGATTAGAACTTCAGTCTGACATGTTTACGTTACAAATTTTTTATCTGATCAGGTCTTCAATATCACTATCTGTGTCCATGTAAACATATCTAATGAGCCTTGTACTGCTGGAGGTTTATTCCTTGTTGAGGGGAGTTTTTTCTCTCCAGTCTCGATACATGAATCTGAACCTGCCAGCTCTCTGTGTGTATGTCCGTGGAGTCGGAAAAAGATTGTGGAAACAACTTCTTATAGCTGCATTTTTTCACTCATCTTTGTGAGCCCATGGGAGAGAGAACAAAAATCAAAGGTTGTCATGAGTCACACTGTTAAAGGTATAGAGGATGATTTTTTATTTCCGGGTGGATCATATAAATAAGTGGTCCTTCTAATTGTCAATCATTCTGGTGATATGTTTACATAAGGCCTTTCTATGTGCTCCTCCCGTTAGCTATCTTCTATTGGGCATGCACAATTTCAGGCATCTATATGTGGTGAGCTACTGTTTCAGAAAGTCTTTAAAGCTCCCCTTTCTCACCGCGATTCTTTGAAAATGGTTGTGGGTCGTAAGAGAAAAAGTGTCTACGAAATGTATGAGAAGAAAAGAAAGGCCTCAGGAGACGCAGGTATGTGCGGGAAAGTTTTGCACGCAGGCATGGCACAGTGGACCAACGGAGAAGTGATCGTCTGTCTGTACGGTAAGTTGACTGAGTTCACTATACGTCCCCAATCTATATAGGGATTGAAGGATTTAGGGGTTAGGATGGACATTCAGACGCAGTAAGCTTGTATGAGCTATGATAACATCAACTTTCAGCGAGTAGAAATGGGCTTGTGTATGCTCTCGCAAATGCATTGTTTTTTAAAGTGGAGAGGTCTTTTGAAAGATTTTAGAAATCACTCAATAATACCTTTAATGTATAGTTATATTTCTCGAGATGCTGCTCTAACTTTTTACAAATTTTACTTTCTTCTGATTGAAATATTATATTTTTATTTAAAGTACACCCTTAAAAACCTGAAATTTTTTGTTGTTGCTAACAGAAGAATGGTGTTATCTTCGGGGGCAGTAGTCTTGGCAGAGACTTTCCTCTCTCCATACTCCTCCTTCAGCTCCTCTGGGGGAAACCCAAGGTGCTCCCAGGTCAGCTGAGAGACATAGTGCCTTCAGTGTGTCCTGGGTTGTCCCTGGACCTCCTATCAGTGGAAAGCGCCTTGAACACCTTCAAGGAAGCCGTCAAAGGGGCATCCGGACTAGAAGTCTGAGCCACAGAAGCTGACTCCTCTCGATGTGGAGGAGAAGCGGCTCTACTACCGGCATAGTGGGCAGCCACTTGTATCACTGGCTGAAATTCTGTCATAATTCAGATTTCATGAACATACGTAGACCAGAGCACTGACCAACCAGTAAATCTAGAGCTTTGGCTTTTGGCCCAGCTCTCCCTTTACCACAACAGACTGGTGCAGCGTCCACATCACACTGATCCGTCTATCGATTTCACGCTCCATTCTCCCCAAGATACTTAAACTTTGCCAAACTAGGTAGTACTTCTCCTCAGACCTAAAGAAGGCAAAACACCAGAATCATAATCTCTGACTTGGAAGAGCTGATGTTCATCTTCATACAGTGGATGTTGTAGGTCTTGGCAGAAATGAGCCAGCAGAATAAGGTCAACCACAAAAAGCAGGGAATATGTATGTCTGTATTTATGTATGGATGTACCTACGTATGTATGTACGTATAAATGGATGGATGGATCTCGGGTTGCTGAGGTTCTTTTCCATTTAGACTTTGTTGTCAGGAATATAGTCTTTAAATAATAAAAGAAATATTTTCCCACATTCTGTTTACTGTGTAAATACTTACTCTGACATTTGTGTTTTGAACCCTTTGTGCTTAAATGTCTACTGTAAAACAAATGTCTGAGACCCAAACAGCTTCAGGATATTTTTAGGTGTGTTTCACTTCCTATTTCTCACAGTTTTAGTACTCTGATAAAGAAGGCATGAGGTGCTGACCTGGAGGAGGCCTCTTTCTGAACATCTCCACTCTGCTGCCGTCCTGTTGCTAAGGCCCATGAGACTGTCTGTAGAGATGGAAGAGAAGGCAGTTCTGTAAGATCAGCAGATGCCTTATTGTGACAAACTACATAACAAAATAAAGAGCTATGGGTTGTAGTGATTCAGAGCAGGTGGAGGGAAAATGAAGTGAAAACCACAAAAACAGGACACCTCGCAAAAGGCGTCAATAAACAATTGCCTTTTTGATTTAAAATCTAAATGTTTGATTCTGGATGCAATCACTCGATACAGCATATTTACTGATAAAAATGAGATCTAAACCAGTAATGCATTCAGATCTCTGCACAACAGAATTAACGTTCTCATCCAGCAGACCATCCTCTGCTTTGTGAGCGCAGTAATGAGGAAATGATATTCAGCCGAGAGCCGCATCCGTCTCTGTGACGCTCTCTGAGGAGCTGGTGGCTTCAAGCAGATCCCCTATCATTCCCCTCTCTTCGGTTAAGGAGACCGAAGAACAATACTAAAAAATCTCTTCCCTTCTTTGCAGTGTCCCTCTCTACTCAATTATACTGGCTTGTTACTGTGGAGCTCCTTGGTGTTTGTATTCACTGCATTTTGTCTAAGTTAAGTACAGAATCTTGGAGGCAGAGGATGACAGATGAGCCATTACAAGTCGTTCTCTCGGGTTTAGCACTGCATACAGTACAATGGACACAGACTAAAGGCAGCAAATACCCAATCGATACTCTTTGAGAAAGAGCAGCTCTGCCTTTCTTCATGCAAGCTGGGCAGATTAACTTCCAGCTACTGTTTCTAGAATCACTTTCTGCCCTTCTGTATATCATCAAATTTCTTTGTGAACCCTATCTTGTTACTCTTTGCACTCCACAACCCACAGTGGCAACAAAACATTTGGATATTACAGCCTCCCTGTGACTTTTTTAGCAAGTAAAGGAATAACAGTCATTCCTGTGGGGATAAAGTGTTTTCTTTTATGTACTTTTGGATTTAAAGAAGAAACCATTTAAGTTGATGGAAAGTTTAACTTTGTTTTGAAAATTAAAACCTAATGAAAAATCCTTGTGGTAAAAGAAATAGAAAAAAGAAAAGATAAAAACAAAGGTGGCTATTTCTTTGGTACATGACGTGATTTTCAAATATTACCACTGTGTTTTAATTCATAAACTCTTTACCTTAATTCAGGGGGATTTAGAGTAGTCTCGCAAACATCATAATGAAGACAAAGGAAAATAGTACACAAACTAATGGAGAGGGCCATAGAGACACCTGAGGCAGGGAAGCAGGGTGAGCTTTGAACAAAGAAACATACATTAAAAAAATGATTCCAAAAAGCAGCAGAGGAAAACATGCTAACATTAAAATACCTGCAAAAAATCCCAAATTTTAAGATAATTCACTTAAACGCATTTCAGAAATCATACAGTCCTCTACTCATATCACAGCATCAGAAAATCTGAGCTTTTATTTCCTTCCTTTAGCATGCTGCAACATTTCATGTGTACAACCTTAGAGCAAGAACAGCTTGTCATTTTCCTCTCACCTCTCTGCACTCTATACTCTTTCAGTTTTCATACCCTTTTCACTCTTATGTTGCCCGTCTGTCACTGACATCTTCTCTAAACCGTTAAACCTGCTATAACCACCACAGACAAACTCAATTCCTGCTCCGGACATCTGGGTTTTATGTGCATCACTGCTAACATGAAAGTGGATGTTTACGTCTCTGAATCATCTAACAGGTAGAGGATTCAATGTGGTGAAAATCCCCTGGTGAAATTTCTCGCCTTGAACTGCAACATCACCTTCAACACTTTTGTCATTACCGTAGTGAGAACTGATCTACTGTACATAAACTTATTACATGAGTCAACAACTGGGCCAGCCAATTATTTCACAAGATTGTTACTGGATTTCATATGGGATTAAACATAACTAATGTGTATGCTTCTTTATATGAGACCTGTAATAAAACACAAATATTCCTATTGTCAGGGAACTATGGTTACATTTGCAAGATTTCCTTATAATTTTTTTTTTTTATTTTTTTTCTTCATGCAACACACTTCTTCCCATGTTCATTTCTGGTATTAGAATCTGTCTGTTTGGTCATAAATCCATGATGTGGTCTCTCCAGTTATGTTTTGGCTCTGCCCTAGAATTGCCCAGGTTACTTTCTGATCAAATGCCTGTTTGAGTGTAGAGGAGTGGCTTCTTCTAAGATCAAGAGAGCAGGAATTGTGGCCGAAGTCGCCTACATACCCAAATCTCAACTATGCATTGAGGGGTGTCCGATTTTCTAGGGAGGATTACAAAGCTATAACTGTTGTGGCTTCAATTTGAGGGTGTAGTGGTAGAGAGTTAGGGCTAGTGGTTGTGTGGAAGGCGAACATTGGGATTGGGGCCATAGTCTTGCCTCTGTATTTTCAAAGAATCTTTTCTTGGTAGATTCAGCCCTTCTTTGGCTTCCACTGATCTGAGGACACCACAATGCCTTCCCAAGCCAGATGGGACATATAAACCATCCAGTCAATATGAATTCATCTTCTGCTACATCCTATTAACTTATTAACAAATCACTGAGGGCCTGTACTTGAAGCAACCCTTTGAACAATGGATGTACATGAACTTTGGCACAAAATACAGAATTGTGCTCAGCAATCCTGTATTGTTTTTTGCAATGATACCACTACACTGGGTAACTTAAATACAATTTTTGGTTGGATAATAGCGTAATTTAATATTGTCAGAGTAGTATTCCCTCCCCAGTCTTCCTTCCAATGTTTTTCTATAATGAACATCTTTTTTTATGACTATTTGAGATTGGCCACCAGTCAGCCAGAGGTACAAGGTTGAAAATCATGTTTCTTTTTCTTTCCCCTTCATGGATATGTGCTTAGTTTAGCCTTTTCACATAAACTCCCCATGAAAAACAAAGACATTAGAGCTTGTATGCACAAAAATGTGAAAAAGTGAGAGTGAAAAAAGACAAATTACATACATTAAAATACAGTGTCTCCAGTGTTTCCACCAGTCCGCCTGCTCTTGTTAACACCTCATGTCGCACCATGTACAGATGAAGTCAGTTTAGAAAGGTATTTATCACACTGGACTCCTTCAGTAAATGAGAGTAAAATTTGTGTCTACGGTAACAAGAGGAACTCTAACTTTCAGAAACATTATGACTCATAGAAAGCGACAGTGACTTTGTAAAAACAATTCCCCCAAACTAACCACATTTTCGACAAAAATAGCTCTGTATGAATGATAACTTTGTTATACTACAAACATTTAGAAAGACATTTACATCTAAAACATAAGTCGTAAAACATCAAAAAAGAAAGCCACATGTATAAAATCTGTTTCACAGCTCAGAATCCTCCTACCTTTTTCAACTTTGCATCAGAAATGTGTTTCTGGAGAAAAATTGTGCAGAGTTTTAGGTCATGATGAGGTTCAGAGTTCAGTTAGATATGACCTGACGATTGGTAGACTCAGTTTGGAAAAGAATAGAAGAGAGTAGAGCAGAGGTGGATGCTGTGCAAAGATTCAATGGGTCAAGATCAGGGAGGGTTGGCATTGACTAGAGGAGGAGAGAGAGAGGAAGAGAGAGAGGAAGAGAGAGAGGAAGAGAGAGAGGAAGAGAGAGAGAGAGAGAGGAGGTGGGAGGGAGGGTTTCACTTACTACTTCTTTAGCTGAACTTCCTGGTCCCAGTAGAGTAATTTTGGCAAGCTTTACATTTCTCTCTCATTCTGTCTTACATCTGCAGCTCTGAAGACCACCTAATAAACTGGTTTTCACCAATTCCCCCCATTTTCTAAATTATTTTATTTTATCCACAGCTGTTTTTCAAGCCCAAACAGCCACCTTATCTACAGTGTTTATCTATTTGGCGTCATTGCACCCTCTGCTGTTTAATTTGCGCTCTACAACAGCTTCTCACTGTTCAGATCAGTTTGTAGCACTGATGACTTGGTCCCGGGTTTGATTCCTAGATACGTTGTGCATTGGGATTTGCATGTCCTTCCGTGCATGCATGGGTTCTCTACAGGTACTCTGACTTCCTCACATAGTCCAAAAACATGACTGTTAGGTTAATTGGCAGCTGTAAATTGTCCTTAAGTGTGTTTGTGTGTTTGCATGGTTATGTATCTCTGTGTCACCCTATGACTGTGTCACCCTATGACAGACAGGTGACCTTTCCAGAGTTTACTTGACCTTTCAGCTACAGAGAGCTGGTGATACGCACCGGTCCCACCTGACCCTGACAGAATAAGTGGGAGAAGATGGATGGATGGATGTTTATAAATAAGAAAAAAAAACATCTGTTGTATTAATATCTTCCTCTGGGAAAAAGGAAAAAATGTCTTCACATGTTTTGGGTCATAAGCACTTTTTGAATTAATACACGTAAGGTTCAAAAGCATCCATTAAAAACACATAAAAAAGCCATTATACATCATACCAAATATAATAAAATTAAAACATCTCTCCAGTCATATTTAAAAACTGTTTAAAAAGAGAAACAAACCTATGAAAACAAATTTCCTAATGTTCCAAGTCCATGAATCTTTTTTCCACTGGATTACTGCCCTTCATGTTCCCCTAAAAATGTATGGAGACGGTGTACAGCCTTAGTCGTCCTATGACCTTGCTTGTTACTATTGTTTTCCTTGGAGTCCTACTCTGATTTTTTGAACTCCAATGAGCTGGAAGGTCCATTAACTATCAATTAAAAATACACAAACACACAGATCCACTTATAGTACAAATTACAAAAGAATGATAGAGCTGACAGATGTGTCATGGATGCTTTTGTAAAAACTGAAACTGAATCATAACAATAAATATATATCTGAAAGGAAACACTATAAAGAATTTTCTAATTTTTATATTATTTCAACACTTTCAGATCTTTACCAGGGGTAGCAATAAAAGTGGTGGTAGGTATGTTCTCAATTAAATCCTAATTATTAAGAAATTGTGAATCCATTCATCCATCCATTTTCCTTTACGCTTATCCCTGCTGGGGTTGCGAGGGGTGCTGGTGCCTATCTCCAGCTGTCTACGGGCGAGACACGGGGTACACCCTGGAAAGGTCGCCAGTCCATTGCAGGGCAACACAGAGAAAAACAGGACAATCAACCATTCACATACACAATCACACCTAATGAGAATTTAGAGAAGCCAATTAAACTAACGGTCACATTTTTTGGACTCTGGAAGGAAATACTAAATATTCGATTTTTGTAACATTCATATTATCAACATAAATGTATTGAGGGGGCATCTTATGCATTTTATTTAAAAGTTTGTGTTGTAAAAGTAATTTAAACAATTCAATATATAACTTGTTATAAGGAAAATAAATATTAAAACCTTTTCTCTCTTTTCTTGATTTATTGAAGGCCGAGATTTGCTTGCATAAGGTTCTCCTCTCTGTTGAACTCATTGTGCACACCAAAGCAAAAACCATATCTCAGAAGAAGAGCAAACTTTCAATCCTTTTTTTTAATAACAGGTCATGTCAAATAAAAATAAAAAAATACAGTAATTGATAAGAAAAAGACAAGGTGTAAAATCAATGGGTTAAATTCCCTATGTTGTGGATGGCAAGCCTAACGTAACTTCTGAGTCAGGTTGAGCTTGATCCCTGCTGCTGCTCAAACTTTATTGTTTGTTGACCTATGAGGCTCAAACCTGTGTTTCCTATCAATCTGTCAGGATTATATCTCACACAGAGCAGCTGGCTGCTGTATTAGCCTCTAAACTAGCAAATGACAGGCTGATATTCTGTAGAATTTCTCACTGTCTAATTGCACGCCACAGTGTATTCAACAAGGGTAATAAAGTTCACTTTTTACATTCTCCATAGTTTGAAAAGTGACATATAAATTGCACTGAAAAGGGGGGGGGNGGGGTTGTTAACAGTAATAGATGTCTCCAAAGTGATAAATTGTGATATCACATATAATCCACACAAATGGTTCTCCATAAGGAGTAAATGACCTCAATTGTTGTCAGGCAAAAAAAAAAAAAAAAGCGTTTTTCATGTTTGCCAGTAAATGTTTTTACTAGCTTGGTGTCATTACTAATCTGTAACTTGATTTTATGATGTAAAAGTTATTTTAGCCACAATCAGCTGATATTAAAACCAAGAGCTAAAACACCTTGTTTCTCTCTTCTTAAAGATAAATTAAATTATTTATAGAATCTATTTAATCTATTTTCAAACTGACTCTAAATGTGATAGCTGTGATGTTTCTTCTTGTCATGGCCTGCCTATTACACTTCGTTCTCAGCTGAAGGACTCATTCCATTTCCAAATCTTTGTCACGTACAAAATGAAGATTATAACTGTATATCCACACAGAGAAATTGTCCTAATTAGATTAAAACATCAGTTCTGACGCACAACAGGCAGCCCATACCAGGGTGTGATAAACTCACACATTTTCAATAATAATTATCCCAACAAACCCTTTTGTAGAGAGACAGGATACATATTGAACAGTTGATCCTTTAACCAAGGGGGACCCAGTCTAGAAACTCATTTAACTCATTAAATCAGGGACCGACTGTGCACACAAACAAACCGAATGATTACTTTTTAAATTTTTCTTTACATTATTAGTGTTTCATATTAAAAAATTTTAACTCCTTTAAAAGAAGCCCCTGAGATGTATGCACTTCAAAGAAATACCTAAATATATACTACATTTTCACTCAATCTGCTTATGCCATCTGTTTGGTTGTAAAACTTTGGAACACTAATATTATGTTACCAATCTAAAAATATGTCGAGTTTAGGTCGCCTCCTGTTGCCAGTCTTGCAGGCCGTTTGACGCTGTTTTTAATGATGGAATCTGTTGAGAGGCTTGGAGAGGGTTCTGGGTCAGGCAGCTGCCATTCAATGAAGATCAAATAAAGCAGAGACGCTAGAGGGCCTCCAATAAGTGGAGCCACCAATGGAACCCAGAACCAGTAATTGTAACACCTGAGGAGCAATCACAAAAAAAGAAGAGATTAAAAAAAGTTTCAGTGTTATTGCTTCTGTTTCAGAAAGAGACAAAACCGGAAAAGTTGCTTCAAGCAGAAAATAATGTCTTTTTCAAATCCTTCTCATGATAGTAGCTCTTTCTTGTTAGAAAACAGCATTGATATGATCTGCTCAATAAAAGGTGATATACATCATCCGGTACACACTGTTTTCTAAGAATATGAAAATGCTGTTTCTTTTAAAAACATATAATCTCTGAGAGTGTTGATGTTCATAGGCAAACCAAGATAAGGTTCTTACGTAAAGACTTCAGTCCCCCAGCCGGCAGTCAAAGTGAAGAGGCGTGGCCCAAGGTCACGAGCAGGATTTATTGCAGCGCCACAGTTCGCTGACATGGACATCCCGATCCCGAGCACAATTGTTGCAACTATAGGAGGAACCAGATCTGAGGGTGCAGGGGTATTCCTCTTTTCTTCCAAACCTAGGATGCATAACATCAACATGCCAGTACCCACTACCTGATGAGAGAGAGATTTATGCATTCACCACAGGTTTGTGGAATTTTATCAAAGCAGTGCTTTAAATTTGAAAAACACCTACTTGATCAAGGAAACTCCTGCCTAATGTAAGGTACTCAGCTGGATATGTGGCAAATATAGATGCTGTTTCATTTGGGCCATAAACGGTCAAGACTCCTCCACTGAACTCCATTATAGCATCTGGAACAGAAACATGTTTTAACATCAGAAACAAACTTTTGGTTGCAGATGTGTGGAAATCTGAGCATCCCTGGTGTTTTGGAGAGTTTTAAAAGGAAAGCATCATAATGATAAAAAATTATTAGATTGAATGCAGTCAAACTCTTTAGTAAGCTTCTCATTCTTTGCGTCAATTAAAATGGATTATTGATCACAAAAATGCAATATTTTTATCGCGCAACCAGAACATCCTGGGTTTCAGTCCTAGCCTGGGGTGTTTCATTTGAGTTTAAATGCATGAAATTTCTCAGGGTAGCCCGACATTCCCCCCAATATATACGTCTTTTTTTTTTTTTTACAGTGTCCTTTCTGGCAAATGTTGTGTTGTTGCGTGTTTCTCGGTTGTAATCAAAACTGGGAGTACCAAAGAGGGTGCCCGGCAAACTCCAAAACCAGATATTTGTTTCAAATCTATTCAAATGCAATAACTATGTGGCCTATTTTTCAGTCTCTGTGTTAAGAAGTGTTGAGAAGGACTTGGTTCGTTTGCACTCAATGCTTTTTATTAGTTGGAACAGCTCAGTAAGATGATAAGACCAACCGTAGTAGACAGCATAGACCAGCGCTGATGCCACATATGCTCCGAGCACCTGGGAGAGGCAGTAGGGTACCAGCCTTCCCCACTTTACCCTTCTCACAACACAGAAACTTAGAGTCACTGCGGGGTTCAGATGGGCACCTGGAGAAAAAAAGGAGTAATATATATATATAATGTTAATTTGCTTTATCTATAGGTATGGTGAATTTAAATAGCCTTAGCTTTACATTTAATGAATAAAAGGATAAATCTGATCTGCTATTTATCTGTTATTGGATTCGATATTTCACCTTTTAGGGGGGGTCAGGAGAAATGTTTTATTTTTTATTTTTAATCAATTGTATCCAAGTAGAATATCCAAGTAAGTATACACATAGCTTTGCAATATATTCTTACCTGAGATCCCCTTGACCAGATACATGGCCGACATCACTCCCACAGAGAAGGACATGTTGACTGATAGATACTGGCCTTTGGTATCTCGGCTGGTTTTTACCTGAGCTGCTGCACAGCAACCAAAGAGCTGCATAGTACACAGAGAGAGAGGAAGTAACTATTGTTAGGAACAGAGTGATGTAAGAAAAGTTTAGATTAGGACTGTCAGCAATATAACTGTTTAAGAAGTCAGCCAAAACCACCCCCCATTTTTCTCACCCTCTACTTTTTAGATGTCTGCCATTTTTCAGGATCTGGTCTGGACCCCAAAGAAAGTTACATTGCATTCTCCATCCATCCATCCATCCATCCATCCATCCATTTTCTTACACGCTTATCCCAAGTTGGGTCGCGCGGGGTGCTGGTGCCTATCTCCAGCTGTCTACGGGCAAGAGGCGGGGTACACCCTGGACAGGTCGCCAGTCCAATGCAGTACATTGTATGCTCCTATGGCCAAATATCTTGTATGCCTTTGGATGTTTTTCAAACAATCAAAACTTTGCCTTGCTCCGCCCAGTTCTGCTTACTTTTCATCCAATCCACCTGCTTCAGCCTCTTTTTAACCTTCTACCAGTACAGTAATCAGTGCCTGATTATTTGAGCCCTTGGTTAGAGTTTTTTGGCATACCTAAGTGTTTCTGATTTGATCCTGATCCGTTCTGCCTCAGGACCACTGAGCCTGCCCTCTCCCATTCTGATCTGTTTGCCTGACTGGTCCTCAGACTCCTACTGGATTCTTCCTTTGAACCTAACCGGGAACTGCTTCCTGACACTCACATGGATTTCCCTTTGGTACCTCTTCGTATCTATGATCTCCTGACTCTGACTCCTGAGCATGTCCTCTACACTAGCTTTGGCTTCACCCTCTGGGTTATCCCTTCCTTTGTCTGCTCGGTTCTGATAGCCTGCCGGTCCTCCGACCTCTGGGACTTCAGTGTCGGGGACTCTTTCGGAGGCGCCTGTCACGTCTTGTTGGTACCTACCTCGTCGCCTGGGCTCAGACTGAACTTTAAAAACAGGTCAGTGACCCACACGTTCATTAGCATCTTCCGCCAAATAGACATGGTCACTAACCTGTGTTCTCCTCTTGCCGAGGTTCCTGCCTTAGATGCCTACGCTGTTCTCTACAGTTCCATCAAAATAAACATTTTGTAGAACTTTAAAATCCACAAATTCTGTGATGAAATGACATTTATGTTAGTTTTGAAATGTATAGACAATCTCAAAATTCTTAAAATCTTAACATCGTATTGTTTGGCCATAAACCATTGTATATCAGTTTTGGACATTGAGGACCAATGGCCCAGTGTATTCTCAATATGAGTTCGTATGAAATCGTACGAAAAGTTATGCCCCGTAATTTCGGACGTTTTAGACGTTTTTTTCGTCTTATTTCGTCTTATTTCGTCGCATTTTTACGTCTTGCCTCGAGACAAGATATCCTTGCGCATGCGAATCTTACGCACCATACAATAACATAGAATTTAACATACAATTAACCCTAACCCTGACCCTAACCCTAAGATACAAAACATCAAGAAATGTAGTTAGAGACATAAAGAAGTAATTATTGCACTGTTTTTCCCAGTTTGACGTCCGTTCGCGGATCTGGTTTATTCTCTTTCTGCCTGCGCATGCGCACTGATCTGTTTTTTTGAGGAACAACGTCCAAAACGTACGAAATACTGTGCATAACTTTTCATAGGATTTCATACGAACTGATAATGAGAATATGTTGAATGGCAATGTTAATATTAACTTTTATCATTGATTGAGGAATATGTATTAGGCTCTGCTGTGGACTCTTTTCTTTAATTACTGAAAATTTTTCAAGATAAACTTCCGATCTCAAACATAGAATCCATGCTGAACTGATGCATTGCTTCATCTTAGATTTTTCAACCATGTGTGTACATAGTAGCTTAGTTTAGTTAAGTTTCACTTGTTAGTCAAGAGTTTTTAACTGAAATATGTTTGACCTGGGGCTGAATGATTTTTGTTAGTAAAATTGTATGATTGTGTGAGTACTGTACATGGTGCCAGCAGCTGGTGACAGTGTACAACAATATTTATTTATATGTGCTGAGTGCACCCAGTAAGAAAATCTGGTCAAGCTTAAAAAGAGAAAAAAAACCAGTGAACACTCTATTAGGACCAATACCTGGCACATACTTTTTATTTGAAGATTGATATAGGGTTTTATGTGTGGAGGTGTGTGTGTTTCTTTTTTTCCATAGGCAAAGTGAGCGACACGGCCTGTTAAATAAGGTGAGGCCAGCCTTGTTTCTGTATAAAACAGTATTAAACTACAAAAGCATGTTGCCCCATATTGTGACTTACACCTATAGCTAAAACTCACATATGATCTGGATAATTTCCAAATTTTAATGAACTTTTCCTTGGCATGAGGTGCACCTTTGGTCTCTAAAGATCCTTTTCTTGGTTTATAAATAAGGCATATTATATGTCTGCAGCCTCTGGTGTTTGTTCTACTCTCACCTTCTTAATTTGCTCTGCTTTCTTGTTTGATCAGCAGATTGAAACTTCGAGCGTGGCATGGCTCATCTTCCCTGTGTTTTTGTCTTCCCTATAATACTTCTGGATGGATGCTGAATCTGTCAGTAGTCAAAACTGACATGCTCTGGTTTAGGGTGGAACTGCTTGTTCTGCCGCATAATGTTAGAGAATCCTTTAAAAAATGCCTGCATTTGGATGATGATGTGGATCATCACCAACATGAAATGGATTGTTCCTTGTGCTGAGGTGCAATTCCTTTCATTACTATTCAAGTTATCCTGTACATAAACAAACAAATACACACAAACTCCACTAAAAACACAACATCCTTGCAGGAGGTAAAAATTCTTATTCTTAGTAAATTTGATCATTGATCTTTAAATTTTCTTAATTTTTCTGTCACTAATTCCCTTCAAAAAAAAATATTGGAAGCCTAGTTTTTACTAATTGACATTAGATTTATTGATCTTTTGTTTAGCTATTTGGTGATTTTAATATAAACTTGGTGCATGGTACATTCAATTATTGGGATATCTTCTAAGGTTGCTGTGGCAAAACGTAAGTTATAAACATCACCCTTTGGGCTTTTTAGACAATAAAATGTTATCTAATCTAACAAATGCTGTTATATGAAGATAGGTGCCACCATTAACAAGGTGAGTTAAATAATAAATGGACAGGTTCAGGCAAATAGGTGTTCTGACTTATCTAATGGAAAAGGGTTTGGCGCTAGTGGGTGGTGGCTAATGATTAGGCGAATCATGTCCATCTAACCAAACAGACCTTTGCCAAGCTCTAAGCATGGTAAAACATGTTAGGTTCAGAGGTCTTTAAAATC
>NW_015150670.1:52927-61469 GCF_000732505.1 Cyprinodon variegatus
TTTTTTTTTTTTTTTTTACCATGTCTTTGTGTTTAAAGATACATCCCAACATTAACCAGTTATCCATGATTTTTTGCAGGTTATCAGCCCCCTTCCATTATTCTATGTATCCGTGGGCCTGCCCTGATTTTTCTGTATGGGCCAACTGGTGATGAACCCCTATTGCCTAAACTGATTCAAATAATAATCACAAATAGGGAATTTTACAAAGTAAACATAAATAATATATTAGATAAAGCTTTATGGGTTGGAGTTTTCTCATTATTTAGTGTTATAGAAACATTTGACAAGATATTTAAATTAAATTATTCTTGGACTCTAAGAATTGCTGAGTGAAAATTGAGTATGAATGTTATACTCTTTGATAAACCAGATTAAAATAACTGAATGGTTGCTAAATATTGATAAAAGTCAAGTGTTACTCACCAGAAGAACAAATGTTCCCAGAAATTCAGCCATGCATTCTCGCACCAGGGCAGCCCTCACTCTCAGTGTATGTAGCTTCAGCATGGCTCACTCTCCAACTATCCTCTCTGTGACCGCTCAGGAACTGCTGCAATGAGCTTTAGAGAAAAGGAGACTGCACTAAGACTAAATTATTGCTCCTCTCCGATCAAGCATCCAAGTATGTGCTGGCTGTATCTCTTGTCTCTCCAGGTTTGCCACAACACTGTGCAAAGTCGGACAAACGCTAAAGACTATAGCTCAGTTATTATCACCACAGTAATATCTGTCACAGATAATATGATTGGCTTCCTCTGTTAGAGGTTGCTTATATGAACAGAGACCATAAATTTTTAGATAAAAGAACACATTTAATAGCGGCTGTTAAACCAGATGGTGTTTTACAACATGTCAGCAACTTTCTAGACATGGAAAAAGACGATAATTAGTACATGGATTTTATTTTCATCACTTTTTTGTTAGATGCAACTTTTCTGCTTATATAAAAAAAAATGTTTAGAGTGGATGAAAACCTACTAAAGGAGTGTATATAAAACATGCTATAGACATGAACACATATGAAATCACAGCAGTGGATTTAGGAGAAAGGAAGGTAACAGCTAATGACATTTTTTGTACTACGATTCTCAGAGGACAGAGTCTTATACACAGAACCCCTCATGAATCTGACTGACAACATAGCTTTCTAACTGGACTCTGGACTCCACAATTATGAAACAGCAGTAACCCTGCTTGGTTTTAAGACTGTACACAGCAGATTATTAGACTCTTCTGTCTGTTATTCAGTTTCTTATCTGTTCTTATCATTAGATTCTTATGATGTAGGAGACCTATGGAGCCGCTGCTTTATGGGCTTTTCTTACCAGCAGGGTTCTCCTATGCTCCACAGGTGCTTGAACTCTCAAAACACTTATATTTTTGGCAAGTGATGTAAAAGACAATGTATGCATAGTGTTCAAAAAGTAATCCGGTAATAGCAAGCAAACCTGATTGGTAGGAGGACAGCCCTAATCCACACTCACCTTATAGTAATGCACGTTCTGAACCCAATTTAATGGGAAAGGGGCAGGATGGGACAAGTATTTTTTCATGAGGGTCATTGAACAAAAGAATGAAATAAAAAAACAGGGCTAAAATGTATTGTTTGATATATACATTGAACTAAAGAGCCATTTTCAGCGTGGTGCCCTTAAATCTAGCAGATGAAAAGTGTAATCCCATCCCAATATCCCTGAGCCTGAATGTCCAGCAAGTTCCTTTTGAAATCATTAATATAAAAAAAAAACCCTAAAAACTTAAATTTTCCCAAAGGACCTATCCTTTTATTCTGTTCCAGCTCAAATCATAATTTATTTATCATACATTTCTTTTTGTGTTAATCTTTGGTACAAGGACCATAAACAGGGCCAGGATCATTTCTAAAGGGGCCCTGGTTCCCTTTTGGCCCCTGTCTAGAACCGCCCATGTCCTCGACCAAACTAAATTTGCATCTCATCAGTAGAAGTTTTAGAAATAAATTGAAACATAAAACAACACAAATGCTTAAAAAAACATAAAACATGTTTGTGCACATGTGCACACTACATTTACAGGTAATGCAATGATGTGGGCTTAAAAAAACAGCAACACATGAATCCAAAAATTTTTTGTTTTTGCACACAGAAATTTAATGATGATTTAAAAATATCCATTTACAGCATTGAGAGGTGGATTGTAGAAATACCTTTCAGTTTCTTTATATGAATACAAAAAATAACCTAAAACAAATGCAGCTTATCTAAAGTGTTAATGTACAGCACTCATGGAAAATATGCTCTAGACAATTAACAAATCATCTTGGAACTTTCTGAAACAGCTCTTAGGATTTGAGTTCAGTTCTGAGAGATGAATTACTTTAAGCATTTAGTGTTTTAGATCTGCCAAAGAAAGAAACTGCTGTGTTTTACTGTAAAAATAACACAAAAAAACTAACTGATAAGCTAACTAGCTCTAACTCATCTGTTATAGTTAAACCTTTACATGTGAAATCATACTTTGAGTTATTTTTGATGAGTTTGTAGCAAACCCAATTTACTGAGCTAACCTTAGAGGTACAGTACATACCAAAAACAGAGATATTTCTTATATCTAAGAAAACAAATCAATCAAATCAATAGAAATGAACAGTACATGCTTTAAATCCAACATTATAATTACCACACTTTCTATTTTCTATAACCCCTCTTTCATCAGTAGGACTGGCAAAATTCAGTTTTTGTGCCAAACATTTTTTTAGCTTTTACTCCTCAAACAATACTTTTGATTTTTAAAGGATATGTTTTTTTTTTAAATAAAGGAATATCCATTGACAAAGAAATGCAGAAAATATATTTTTTTGTCCTGTTTGTTCTCTAGAGGAATAAATACATTGAACTAGATCTTGATTAACATTTGGGGAATAAGGCTATCTCTTCAAATGTATGCTTTGACATTAGTGCTGATGTTAAATGCAAAGAGAATATCACAGGCACATTTGCCCATCATCCCACCTGGACTCCATTTGACACTACTATACAGTTGTGTCTCTTAAAAAAAACAGAACAAATCCATAAAATTATCTTATAGTTAGAGCTGAGTCAGACAGCAATGCTCCTCTAATGTCAGGAGCTAACAGGAGCTCACCTCCTCAAGCGAGTGTTGAATTGCAGACACATATGATGCATTTAAAAAAATCACTTTGAAGACAAATGGCCCCTCTTAATTTACATAACTGGCACTTGATGCATTGGTGTGCAGACATACTGAAAAAGTAAGGGACAGACTGTTCTTCCACAATCTCGATTATGAAATTATTTAACATTTCTTGATATACTGCCCCTAGATTTTCACTTCAATTCAAGAAATTCTATTGAAATTCAATCCCTGCAACTACCAAACTCAGATACCCCTTTTAGAATGGCACAACATATCAATGAATGAATGGAGCACTCTATGCACTGTTTTAATCTAAATGCCTAAATAGGTTTGGTGATCTGCAGCAGCTGTTTTAATTTGGTGACTTTCCTCTTCTAATCATCTGTTTGCGTTACTCTAAATCTTCACTAATGCTTCTTTTGCATATTTTTGATGTAACACTTTGTGGCTGAGCTACTATCGTACTTGGTTCCTCAAGGTTATTCTGCTGCGAACAGTTTGCCATGGAATATTTGGTTGCGGGGCATTAAACAGCTGTACTTATTGCTCATGGTGATCAACTGTAAAATACTGAATTTACCTAAGAATGATCTGGTATTTAATCTATTTAATTATTCTTTTATTTAATTTCCCTATGGCACCAATGAACTGTTTTTGAATGGAATCTATATTGAACTATTTAATTTACATAAAAGGTCCAAACTCTCACAATTTTTATATATATGTAAATAATGATTTTATGCATCAATAAAGTACGTCCTGCCATTGTTGCTGCTGTTGATGAACATGACTTTAGTGTTGCTTTAGTTAAAATGATAAATAAAGGAAAATAGCACTAAGCACCAGCAAGTATAAATAAATGAGGTAACACTTTACAGTGAGGCAATGAGATATAGTGTTTATTACAGTTTTATCATATAATGCATGCTAAACATTATTATTTACAAATGCTTATTGTGCTTAGAAAGTGGTAACTTCATCTAATATTTTCAATATAAGGAATTATAGCTGAAATACATAGTGAACTTGAAAAGATTTGAATCATTGTTTGGTGAGGACCTAGTAAATTTTGTCTTGCTCAACCTCATTCATTGCATAATAAACACTTATGAATGCCACTCCTATGCCACTCACAATCAAAACTTATCACATTTCATCTCCTTCTCTTGACATGTAGACGCTTATGTTTGTCGAGTCCTTGTTTCATTGTTTCAGTTTACACATGGTTTAGATCTCTTGGATTCTGTGTTTCTGTAGTTGTTTTTTCTTGGTTGCCTTAGGTTCCTGTTCCTGTATCAGTATGAGCCCAACTTTGGCACAAAACAGATTTAATTGGGTAGAGCTTTAAAAATTGTGATCACACTCCTCTGGACATGGACTTCTATTTCTATTATCTATGTGCCGTCTTCTCTTGGCAAGAATTTTAGCCGTCGCTTTGCTTCTAATGATTCGATTAGGCCTACTTGTTCTGTAAACTGTTTTCACATCAGTTTTGGAATTTGAGACCTTCTTGATGAGTTAAGGCAAATTGATGCAACACATTTATAAATGTAACTCATCCTTGTAGAGAAGTACAGAGTTTTACTGCTTTATCAGCTCAGCAAATTTACAGTGGTTCCTAAACAGGATTTACAGCTGCTTATTAACATACGTTAATGGGAATCAAGTGTTTTATCTGCAAAGATAAATGCTTTATCTTTCTCAAAAATCATCAACCAGCTAAATTGAACAATAAGTAGTTATTCAAAGAGGACTGAAAGTACTCCAGTTAACAATGAGGAACTAGAAGTGTGTTGACTTCAGGACAACTTCTTTCTCCAATATGGCGGAAGAGTTTTTGATGACGGTAGAGATTGTTGGGAGCTTCTCCATTGGTTCGTCAGGCAGTTGCCATTCGATGAAGAACAAATACAAGGAAGTGCCTGCAAGAGCCCCAGTTATCGGAGCTACTATTGGTACCCAAAACCAATAATTGTAACACCTGAGGAAAAATAATAAATAGGAAAATTCATAACATGTTCAAGATTTAAATGTTTT
Source organism: Cyprinodon variegatus (assembly GCF_000732505.1). NCBI lineage: Eukaryota > Metazoa > Chordata > Actinopteri > Cyprinodontiformes > Cyprinodontidae > Cyprinodon > Cyprinodon variegatus. The sequence goes on from NW_015150670.1 coordinate 58,103, forward strand.
CCATAGTAATCAATGTCATGGTAACATATTTGTGACTATTGTAAAATTAGACAAACCTTAAGGTCTATTCGACAAACTTTAAAGAATGTCCGCAAATTATTATTTGGGATTATTATTATTTTGTTTTTCACCCCAAGAATGAATTTTAAGAATGAGTCTTGTTTTCCATTATATTTTTTTTTCACGAAGCAACCAAGAACTAAGAGATATTTGTTGCCTCACTGAGTTTTTTGCTTTAACTTGGGCAATTCACTCCATTTTGATTCCTAAGCCACGGTTGCCATATCATCATAGGATCTCATCATTCAGACAGTTTACAGCTATGGACACAAAGGTAAACTGCACTGAAAGATAACATATCGCTCACCCAACATACACCAAATGAATTGTGGTAAAAAAGTTTGAATGGTATCACAAACTTTGTTTGGTGTTCTGCTTTTATCTGTTGGAATTTAACATTGCATCATCATCATCCTCAATTAAATAAAAAATCTAAAGTCTTAAAGAGATTTAAGACAGTGGCCGTTTGTATCTCTGCTTCTTTCTGTATGTCTGCTTCTGTCTCCTTAAACCCCAGTCGGCCTCAGCAGATGGCCGCTCACACTTAGCCTGGTTCTGCTGGAGGTTTCTTCCTGTTAAAAGGGAGTTTTTCCTCTCCACTGTCGCTACAAGCATGCTTAGTGTGAGAGATTGTCTTTGAGTCAATGACTCGATGAGATCAGCTGGTTTTCCTTGGACAGAAAACTGAATCAATCTGACTGTACGATCTGGTGAACTGTAAAGTACCTTGAGATGACATTTATTGTGAATTGGGGCTATATAAATAAACTCAATTGAAGAAGAAAAAGAAAGAAAAAAGGTTGTATCAGTATTTGGTGCTGAGATCTAAAGGGCTTAGTATCAAAATGTTTTAGTGCAAACCGGGACTAAGTTAATAGATTGCACTACAATGTTAATCAGCTGAGATCAGGGATCATTATCCAATGATTACATTTAAGCCAAATATAGCCTTTTATTTTAAGAATTAAACAGAAAGTTATTGGAAATCATGTCTCTTTATACACTTCTATACTTTCTAGGTAATGATCACTTGACCTTTAAAGGATCAATTGTCTTTTTTAGGGAAGCTATGACTATAAATTAATTATATGCACAGCTATTTCCATTGAATTTGTAATGAATAACAAGTCGGCAGTGAAAAGCCACTCTTACACTGTCTTGTAAGTTAGGTATTTGTTGAACAACCGTCACTGCGTCTTAGAGCAATAGATGCAGGTGTTGTGGAACAAACAGAAAATTCTTATCAAGTGTTCTGTAAAAATGGCGATGCTTATCTTACTGATTGCAAATACAAAGCATGCATTTCTGATAAATGTGTTAAGAAGTTTTGCTTTTGTTGTCTGGCTGTGGATTTGAGGTTCATATGCAATGCAGGGTAAAGTTCTTACGTGAAGACTTCAGTTCCCCAGCCTGCAGTCAGTGTGAGGAGGCGTGGTCCAAGGTCGCGGGCAGGATTTAAGGCGGCACCACAGTTGGCCGACATGGACATTATAATGCCAAGCACAATCCCTGCAACTATGGGTGCAATCAGGTCAGGGGGAGCCGGGGTGTTCCTCTTTTCGGTCAGGCTCAGGATGCACAATAACAGTGTGCCAGTGCCCACTACCTGATGAAATTAAGATTTTTACAATTAATCTTGTTCTCATTAAAAGATAAATTGCTTAAGAACGGTTTTAAAAAACTTACCTGGTCAAGAAAACTCCCTGCTAATGAAAGGTATTCAGATGGATATGTAGCAAATATAGACGCTGTTTCATTAGGGCCATAAACAGTCAAAACTCCTTCACTAAACTCCATTATAGCATCTGCAGCAAAAAACAAAAAAACAAAAAGCAAAGTTTGGTATGGGAAACATATGATTAGTTTTAAATATTATCGCAGCCTACACCTGATTTCCTACTGTAATAAAAAGGATAAGATTGAAAGAAAGTTCAACTTTCTCAATGGTTTTATTGAACATGTTATCCTGGCTGGCATGTCTCATACCATTATTAAACCCTAATTAAACTGCGCCTATTTTGAATTCCTCGAGGTTATGTAATCACTGAATGATAATCATTGAATGATATAATTCCCTCCAGTGTCTATTGAAGACTTTTTTTAAAGTACAAAAAAAAATTATGGAAAAAGACTCTTTGTCCTTAACTTCCACTTCTTATCTACCACTTGGTGGCTGACTTCATTGCCAAGTCTACTGTACCCCACAATTTGTAACTTAAGCCTAAAATACCAAAAAATACCCAAAGTTTTAAAGTCTGCTTTCTTTCTTTTTTATTTTTTTTGCTGAAGCTTCAGAGGTAAAATACTATAAGCAATTTTCTATGATGATGTGTCCTAATGGTAAAACCTTTTGAAAAGATGGTCACTTATCAACAGAGGGTCTTCTTTTTATGGTGTTTTAATCAATAATCTGTGTTTATAAAGTTACAAAGGTCAGGGGAAGCCAGGGTGTTCCTCTTTTCCTTCAACCTCAGGATGCACAAAAACAGTCTTCCAGTGCTCCATTGCTGCTGTACTAAACATTTTGGCGATGTTATAGAAGTATTTTAAACATGTATTAAGGCAATTATAATATCTTATTCAGAAAACGGAAATTATAACTCCAAAGATAAATGTAGACAGCAATCTATAGGGCAAAATATGTGTGGCCTGTTAGATAGTGTGTGGGGCCATTAAATCATGTTTATAGGAGCAGAGCCATCTCTATACAGTTATGCTGCTATAGGCTTAGGTTGCTGGAGGACAGAGGGGCCAGTTTTCCTTATTATACATTATACTTTTAATCATTTGGTTTAAATCCAACTTATTCTGACTGCTTTTTTTCCATTGTAGTTTCATCTGTTCAGATACTCCATTCAGCTGTGACACCATAAAGCTTAACTTTTACCGTGACTAATTCTACAGTATGTGCTCTCTTTCATCCCTTTAACATGAAAACTGGCTTAGAGCTCATCCACTAAACTGTTTCTTTCCTGGACAGGACATGGATATTTACCATTACCTTTTGTAACATTGAAAGTATGAATTAATCAGTGCTTACAGAAATATCTTTATTTGCTTTATGGTAATAATTATGCTCTGATAATTATTACTACTATGTTTTATGTGTGATTGATCTTTAAAGATGAACTTCAAGTCTGATAAAAGGACGCCTTGTCATCACCATAAGCTTCACAGATTGTCTGACATATTTACTTTAAACTCTGGTTAAGCTGCTCAAAAGCATACATTTATTTCAAGTGAGAGAAAACATGTAGGTAAAATGAATAGACAGTATTAAATCTAAAAAAATTTCTAAAGAAATTTT